>NC_142174.1:9197662-9502304 GCF_029865625.1 Vigna umbellata | reverse complement strand
CGAAAAAGAGATCAGATCTTTGCTAAGATTTCTTGTAAATCAATTCAGAAAGTCGTAAATCCATTTCTTCCTTAGAAAATGAATAATGGCAATAATTGTATTCTAGGACCCGACATGATTCTAGATTTGTTAAATAAATTAATAGAATTTGGTTGTATATTGTTGTCTTCTTCTCGTTTCTCTCTCTCTCTCTAATATACAATGAAAAGGAGATCTTATCTTTGTAAAGAAATGATAATACATCATTACTGTTCAAGGACCAGACGTACCACTAAATTTGTTAAATAAGTATTGTTCATTCTATCAGTATGACCCTGAAAAGTCTCCTCAAAATGTACGATACCATGGTCGTCCTCAAGTAATGCTGGTATACTTGAAGTACCAGTGGTCTCTTATGTTCTCGTGTCTGATTCTTTAGTATAACTTTCAGCATTGCTTTCTTGACTTAGCTGTAATATCTGTTCTTAAAATTCACTTATTGCCCATAAAATTGTGAAGACCTTGAGTGCAAGCAGTTGATGCTTAAAATCTGACAGTTTGCCAAGGCTCATACGAATGACTGATTGTGACCTGACTTCCAAGTGAAGAAAGTTTGTCTGGCACTATCAGTATGCCTTAAGCATCACATTTCTTTGGATTCTAACATGTTTCACATATAACATTCCAAAGTATGCTTAAGCTGCATGATAGAATTTTTTGTGCCTGTGACTTTACCATCTATTTTTTCAAGGTAGACAAAATATTTATCATCTGTGACTTTGGATTTAATAAAGAGGATGTTTTTTCATAGTGATGCGATTGTTCTTACATTTATATTTCATATTTGGAAGGGATGACATTCTGGCATTTTAAGCTGATTTAATCAAGAGATTAGACGTGTTTGGAACATCCTTAGGTGCAGCATCAAGAGTTCCACATGGATGCAAACGTAGTGATTCTATGAATACCAACTCAGAGAATTACAGAAATATAGGAAATTTAGCCAAGAAAAATCACGAACTAAATGAGATCAATTATTAAAAAGATGTTCACAACGGTAACAATTATCTTACTACATAACAGCTAATTAATCTGAAAAACTAACTCCTTCCAGGTGCCTATTACACCATTTAACCACTAACAAGTTCATAACATGCATCAAATAGTGATATGGTTTACATAGAGTTAAAACTGTAAGTCAATATCAGATATAATATGAAAACAGTGAATATATGAATCATGAATGGGCTCATAAAGTTAGCTAGGACAAGTATTTCAAAGGAATCTTGCGCAGCAGCTTCCTGTGTTCTTTATTCTTTGTCAAATAAGAATTGCAGTAACGTAAGCTTCCAGTAGCAGTGTAATGTTTTCTCCAGTATTATTTCCATAGTTCGACTTCCCGTCTTGATAAGGAGTAGCAAAAAGTCTTATTTGTGACTTGTTTGTGCATGTCAAAATGAGTAGATGAACTGTTCAAGTCACGGGCTGTGCACCATTATTCCAAGCATTGCGCATATGTAGTTGATCCATTTTTTGGAGTCGGTTTTCTTGCAAAAAGCTAACACCAGACCATATCCCACGGATTAATAAGATGCTTACAAACACTACACTTCCAAGCGTGCATAACACCTGCGTTGAATTATACATCAGTACCTAAATATTTAAGTATACTGCAAAGCCAAAAGCTTAAGAGTTCACAACAAGAAATGCATCTATTTTTCACTCCTTGGTCCATGCCGAATATCAACTGGAAAAATCATCACCCTAAGATTATAACAAAGTTTAATTACTTAAACACCAGACCTTGTACTTAAACATTTTTTATGCTTTAATCTATACACTTAGAAATTACTCGCTTTACTACTTATCCATACACTTCTTTTAGCTCGTTTTAGTCTTTGCACAGTCGAAAACAGTTTAAAAACATGTGTATGAATTAAAACTAGCAGTTTTTAGATGTTGAAATTCAAACAAAGATTATGCAAGTAGTAATTAAACCTTTTAATCAAATACTGCTGCATAACCTACTGCTACATTTTAGACATCAATTTTGAAGATATATCTGAAACATAGGCGTCCCACCTACGCGCCCAGTCATTTTTCCTAGAAAGAAAACTGTTCCAAAACAGGACACGGTTCATTTAACTCGAGTCATTTGCATCCCTTGTTACTTTAAGACCATGTCATTGATTTTAATCACAGAAACACCCTTTCCACAGGGGCACAAGGCTGCACAAGACCCTGCCTAGACGAACCCCGTGAACTAGGACAACCCCTCTGTACCTGGATCCCATCGTTACTGAGTCTCATGTTCTATGCAGCTTTGGACAGCAGTAGCCTAAAAATTATGTAGAACCATTTTCTACTCAGTAACAAAAAGCTTAGCTAAACAGATTGAACTAAGTATAGAATGTCAAAATCCATTTCTAAAAGAATGCAGTCCTCCACAATCAATCATCGTTAAATACCCAAAAAGTTAGAAGACAACAAAATTCTAGAAATGGCATTCAGTAATGATTTTAACAATGTTAATGCCCATCATAAATAAATGAAAACGGTACCTGAAGAAACGCCTTCAAAATCCACAGGAAGGTCAGCAACAGCGTCCCATTCACAGAAAACCCGACCTGTATTAAAAGAGATGTTAAATTTCATCCCCCCAAAAAAAATCCAGACTTGCAGAATCGCGATATAATTGGCAGAAGAAGAGATTAAGTAGCCCAACCAAATGGGTGGAGATGGGGAAAGGGAGAACGGATCGAACTGCTTTCCTTGTTCTCTTTGACACCTTCTTGAAGACATTCTGAACGAACCTCACCAGTAGATCCAGACTCCGATCCTCATCGTTTTCGTCGTCCTCGTCGTCGCTCCTTGGATGCATCCACTTGCGAGGATCATGGACCAAAGTCCTGCGACTCTGAAACAAATTGGACTATTATCACAAAGAACAGAACGGAGAGGAAAATGGAATCGATGAAAAACGAACCTTAAATAGAGAGAAGTTGGAGACGCGTTGACTAGGAAATGAAGCGTGGTGAGTGCAGAGGATGATCGGGTATGCAGGAAGGTCAGAATTAAGGGTAAGAGAACCAAATAATGGGACACCACCAGATTTAACCGTCACTGCAGAGAATGACATAATTAACTTCACCCCTATACTCTAACAATAACAACGACAACACTGTCGTGATTGTCCTTCTATTTATATATATATACTTGAGTGAGTATGTTTGAAGTAAAGCATTTCTTGTACAAAACTTTCTCCTTGTACCATACTTTATTATTATTCAAACAAAATTTAATCTTTCATCAATGTAATAAGAAGAATTAGGAGTAGAAGTGATTTTTGGGAGCTCGTGATTTGCAATTCAACGTTTAAATGGCAGCTATAATTACAATTAGCCATCTTGAATTCTTGATTATGATTACACGACAAAGAAACACAGTTCTATATTCTGGAGAATATGTTGAACGAAGATCACACTACATAATTTCGTATACCTACATAAAATTATTACATTTACATGTCACCCCTGAAAAATGGACCACTGAGGAATGATGAGGAGAATGTGCCGCCGCCATTGGGGAAAAGTGTGAGGAAACAGATGAGGCCAAGGATGACGCCCCAAGCGTATCTGCTTTCTCCTAGAGGGGTGATTTCGTCTTTTGCGGGTATTTCCTCTCCACCCCGAAAGAAGGTTGCAAACAATCCCCATGCCAGGCACAGAACACTGCCACTGAGGCCACCAATACCGAGTAACAATGAAGTGGCAAAAGATAAGAGAGTAGCAGTGTTTCTTCCAAACATGGCTTGAGCAATGCGTCCTCCTTCTAGCCTCCCACATGGCAACAAGTTCAAAGAAGTCACCACCATCCCTGCATAACCATCAAATTCAAATTGTCTAGCCATTGATTCAACTGTAACTTCGAGCCAACACAAGGGCTCAAATTTGTCACGGCAAAACTTGTAAAAAAGACAATGGTGGTCATCTAATGCAGATATATAGTAAGATTACAAATAATTGCTATTTTCCCAAGAAAAAGAAATTCATTAACCATCCAATGTACCATATTCATGACCTTAAGTAATTTTAACAAATGCCATTTAGCCTGGACATTATATAAATTTTAGATCTTAGGTTGTAAAGAATGTAGAGTTGCACTGTTTATTGTCAAAACGGAGGTATAATGATAGAAATCTCAACAAACCCACCTAAAAGCCCAGCAAATGCAAGCGGATCAACAGGAACTCCAACACCTTCCACGGCATAAGGTAGTACATTTCCAAGATCGTCTGTGTAAGGTCCAATAACGTATTGGATGAAAGAAAGCAAAGGGTTGTTATAGAAAAATTGAGGCCGTATGTACCTGAAATAAACAGTAAGCTATAATCATAAGTAATGTTCGCCAAGCATGTTAGCAGCTTACATGGCCAATATCAGACAACGATTTCTGTTGTTCTTGCTTTATTGTTGTACATTTTAATGTATAAAACTTCTATGGCCAATTCTACAACCCCGATATATCTTTGTAAAGGCTTATTAAATTTTTTTGGCGATGACTAATACCATTTTCAACTTATATACTCTAATTCATTTTTCAAAACATGTATTTCTTGTCCATGCATGATAGGCCTATTGCGTAGATCATAAGTTTATGGTTCTGACAAATTATGTTCACTTAAATTTATGTTTCCTTTCCTTTTCTTGACCAAAGAAAAAGAATTAATAGGAAAGAGATAGCTGCGCTTCTAGAGAAGATAACATATGCAGCACTCACAATGCATTATCACCCCCATTAAAGCTTCCATCAGCCACAAACGCAGCAATAGCAAGCAGTAATGAAGTTAAATATGCACTAGCAGTACGGGCTACAGGAATGTCAAAAAGGGCTTTCTTGTTTGGGAGTAGAGATTCATAATTGTTTATCACTCCCAAGCAGCCAGTCCAATTTGATGGCACCAGGAAGGAAGGGCTAAGCTTAACACCATAACGGGCTGCTGTTACCCTGGTAGTTATCTGCATAATGAAGAAAAATACAATCAGTCAGCCAGGAAACAAATTGAATGTCAAAGATGGCTATCGTGCATGCAATACAGTTGAAAAAAAAGTGGCCAGGTAAAATCTCCAACATAATATAATATACATGAATAAACCAATGTATCAATCTGGTGTTGGAGATTGTCTGTTTAACCACTGAAATCATCAAAAAGAGGAAACTGACGAGCTACTGTCACAACGTCCCTTGCAGATAATACTGTCTATCCAGTAAACAACAACGCCATGTGGCAATAAAACTATTTCAAATTTTCTTTAGGCTTTATGTGTGAGTTTCTTGCTTGTAAGAAGATAAACAAGCTACTTATCAATTAGAGGATTATCAGTAAGGGAATAGTAAGTCGTAATCAGAACATGATGAAATGTGGAATAAACAACCACGTTTAGTGGAAATTCTGAAATATAACATACCTCTGAAACTCCCAGAATAAATAAGAAGCCACCAAATAGAGGCACAACATTAGCCACATAGTCATCGACTGTAGCATCAGGTTTAAGGAAGAAGCCACTCATCAGAGCAACTGTTCCAAAGGTAGTAACAGCTAATAAAATTGCACTAAAATAGCCCAAAGGAGTACTCAGCTTAGTTGACTCAAATTGGAGATCCATTTCTGCTTTGGGTTGTACCACACAAGCCTGAAACAATACCATGACTTTTATCAATTGGCCCTCTAGCAAAGCATCTTTGCAGCATTTTCTTTATCATCCGAGCAAGTGAAAAAAAAAAAACAACATACAAAGCCAGAACGATGATGATAGTAAAGGAGCATAGATTGTCACATTAATGCATGGAATGAATCGATTGTTAGTGACATGAGCGGGTGATGTGCGCAATTAACTGAAAAGAAGTGTCAAATTAATGATTCAGAGCACTGTGAGGTCTAAGTATTTTCCTCAGAAGTTTCCTTCATTCCTTAATTTACAGGATTGAAGTGATCCATCGAGTACTTTAGCAATTAAAGCATGTCTAACACCACGTAACAGTGTCGGTCCACGCTCTAGATTGCAAAACTCGCGAAGAAACCAAGAATTTAAAAATATTTAAACAAACGATGGGATAGTACTTACCTGTTTGGTAATGTCATTTGCTTTTTCTTCCATGAACCAGACGACGACATCTCGTCCTGCTGCATCGGAGAGCTTTTTCTCTAACTTGGGAATGACCTCATCGATGGGTTTCCTTAAATTGCCAATGAAAATGCCTCCATCTCCAAATCTTCGAACATCGGTTGCAAAGAAGGTGTCAAACCCAAAGCAACTCTTTAACTGCATAAAGCCAAAGTAAACTAAATATAACGAGTAGGTACTCATCATTCATGTGCAGGTAGTAGCATAACATAGTACTATCGATTCGTTTTAAAAAAAACAAATGAAATGAATACGAATTAGCGAATGATAAGGTGACCTGGTTAAGATCAAGAGCCTTGAAAGTCTCCTCAGCCTTTTGCAGCATCTCCTTTTCCCTGAGCAGGTTGTCACGAACTAAGGTGTTGAAAAGGCCCAAAAGGGGGTTAGAGTCGGTGGTTTCCCTGTCAAGTTGCTTGAGCTTTCTATCAGCTCTCTTCTTCTCAAGCTTTATGGCGGCCTCGATGGAAGGGTTGCCCATGAACTTCTTAAACTCCTCGTCGGTCTTCCAGTCCATTTCCTGTTGGGTGTCAGAATCGGCATCCGAATCAGACAGAGAACCAGAATCATGGTCCACGTCGTTTTCAGGAGCAACGGAAACCGTGGCAGTAGAGGAGGAGTCAGTTTGTTGGTCGTCTTTGACGGAGGAGCCGGCGCTGGTGAGGGAAGTGCGTTTGGAGCAGAAAGAAAAAGAGAGACGGGTGTGGGTGTTGGAATGTAGTGGGAAAGTGCAGATGGTCCTGCTGCTGGTGTTTATGCTTGTGTTGGCGTTGTTGAGAAGAGCAGTGGAGGAAAGAGCAGAAAGAGTTGCCATTGGCACTGCCATTGGAATGGAAGAGACGAAGATGCTCTG
Organism: Vigna umbellata; assembly: GCF_029865625.1. Taxonomy (NCBI): domain Eukaryota; kingdom Viridiplantae; phylum Streptophyta; class Magnoliopsida; order Fabales; family Fabaceae; genus Vigna; species Vigna umbellata. The sequence goes on along the minus strand of NC_142174.1, from coordinate 9,495,290 downwards.
TGTTTCTGTGTTTCTGTGTTTCTGTGAGTAGACATCTGTGAGTTGTTGTGATTTTGAGCGATGCCGAAGTTCATTCCAGAAGCCTGGAGAAGTTGAGTGACTACTTGAAAGCGAAAGACTAGGCGACCCCACACTTTCACTTCCAGCATGCTCTGTTCTCTTCTTTGGATTTTGTGGGACACGACATCACACGCTGTCCTCGTATTATTTATTTATTTATGGGATACGGATAACATCCTCTTTCTTATGCTGCCACCTGGTGCCTCCTTTTGTCATTTTCCCCTTCAACCTTACAAATGTACCGTTCAGGTTTTCGATTACGACAGTGAATCACAGTTCAACCTTTATCCAATTAATCACATGCTATTTTTAGGAGTTTTAATCAATGGTAAGGCATCAGTCCAATCTCTGCTTTAGGAAAAAAATAAATGATTTTCTAATCTTCTCGAAAATAAGAGTTAACAAGAACAATCTATTTATGCTTATTTGTCTTTTAATGTTGAGTGTCAGTTTCTTATTCCACTCACGTCTTATTAGTGCTTTTATTCTATTAGTGATGTGTTTCCTTCTATTTTAGTGTTGACCCATCAAATATATCGTAATTTGAACTACATTCTGCAACGTGAATTTCCAGCAACAGGGCAATCCTTAATATCTCAATGTTTATACATTCAACAGTGATGCTAAAACTAAACCAAGCAAAGTACAGTTCCAGTGAACATGGGCATGGCGTTGTTAAAAGAAATCAATTATTTCGCTTACAATGTCATCCGTGATTGAATCTCCTATCTCCATGCTTATCTCCAAATTTAAGATTTGGAAGCTTTTCCACTCTTCTGATATCACACAGGACTCTGCATGCAGCAGGTGCCTGATCCTTTTAGCTTCTCTGTATTGTTTCTCCAACACGTTAAAATGCTCGTGCATGATACTCTGAAACCCCTCAGCTTCTGCAACTGCTTTGCTTGACACACTTTTACCTTCATTTTCATGAAACCCTTTGTCTTTTTCTACACGGTCAAACCGTAGCTGCTCCCTCTTTGCCAGGCTCCTTCTGTTTCTTCCGCACAAAGAAGCCGTCTCAACCATCTCCTGTAGTTTGTCTTTTTTTGCACGTCTCAATTTCAAAATATTTGAGCTCGCCGCTAGCTTTCTTACATAGTCTCTAACAAGTTTCTGGGACAAAGTTGGAACAGCTGTTACCTGCTCATCTGAACTTTTTAAGTGGCACACTGTTCCATCACAACCCAAATAATGCAAGTTAAAAATTAAAATCAATGCATACGTGCTAATACTGTTCTCCCCTTCTGGTTTTAGTGAAAGTGTCCAACCTGCATTTGGTAATGATGCTTTCCATTTTGGTCCTCTGCTACACTGCTGGCTATTCTCCTTTGACCTTATCCAATATGGTTTGGTTCCTGCGTCAACCTGTTGGCTTAATGAGCGAGTTTGCTTAAAGACGGTAATGGAATTGTGCTTGCATGTATATAATATATAAAACGCGATCGAGTAAAAAGAATCGATTGCTTACCTCTGATCTTTTTAATTTGGGGAGTGTGAATGTCTGAAACATATTCGCCGGCAAAACCTTGCGGTGAGGAGCATCATTTTTAGTAAAATGATGAGACACAGCCAATGTTTTCAGTGAACTTGTTTGTTGAGTTGGCTGAGTGTGTGCTGTTAAATATTCATGCACATAATACAGATCATTGTTGTCCTCTTCTACCCAGTTTGAGAACTGGCTGTCTTCTGTGGGAATGAACTTGTATAGTAGTGATCTCAGTATCCCTGTAGCATGTAATAGCCGTTTCCTTATCTTGTGTAAATCATACTTGATGGAGGATTTCAGATTCTTGGCTGAATAAAGGTGGTGAATGTTGGTACTCTCATAGCTGAGGTTGTTGTTGAACATGTAACTTCTTTCGATGAGGTAACTCTGCAACGAAAAAGGCTCTTGGTGATGTTGGAGGTGTTCTTTTAGCTGTTTTGTAGATTGTTGGCCAGAAGTGTCCATTGAAAGGAGTACTGAGTAGGACCTCGTGAATATGAATGATAGTTTTTTGGTAGCAGGAATGGAAGCTAATAGAAGGTGGTTGTATATGACAATGGAGGGAGGAGCGTTAGTGGGAGAGTAAAGCAAGAGGTTGGTGGAGTGGGGAAGAGGAATTTAAGCAAAGGAAATAGTTTATTTGACCGGGGAACCAGAAAGCTAAAGCTTGGTAACATAGCAATCAATTGGTGGTGCCAACATGTTTAGTGTATGCGATCTCTTGATTGCTTTGCTTTGTTGAAGCTTATGCGTTGCACATATACTATAGGACATTCTGATTCCAATGGCTTTCTTTCCCTTTTTCTGTACAGGATGTTATGGTTTCGTATATGAGGAAGGCTCTATCATTCTGTCATGTCCTTGTCTATTTCCTTTTATGAATCAGAATATTTTTGGACTATTATATAAAATTGAGCATGTGGGTGGGTCTTGCAATTGGTAATAGCCGTATTACTTTATTCCTTTGGCCAAAGCAAAGCAGAACTAATCAGGAATACATTGTTTTCTGACTTGTTAAAGGAGAATTTAGCCTTCAAAGGAGGGCAAAGTTGGTCTGTCCATTGTACAATAAGCAAGCTCACGTCCTTTTAAAATATAAAATTATGTAAACAAACATGATTTGAATCATATACTCAGAGGTTAACTAAATCCATTTTTGTGTGTAAGAAAGTTAAAGTGAGAGGTGAGATTGAGTGCACTAATCGTTGATGCTTCAGCTAAGGGCGTCTTAATAGTGAGTGAATCATGGTAGTGGCGCCTCTTGTAAACGTTGAACTATAAGTTGGGTTCTTGCACGCGTTTCTTCTCGAATCTCCATTATCTAATTGCTTGGTTCAATTAATTAGTCTGCTTTTTGTCCAAACCTGATTCTTTACAGCAATGAATGTGTCTGAAATCCAGATTCATAATCATAAAGAACTGCCTGCACTCACAGGAATTGGAAAATGTGATTACCAGATCGTAAAAACTATATAAATTAAGAAAATAAATCTAATTAATGGAATAAAGTTTACCCTTGATTTTCCAATATAATGAAAATATCGATACTGTTAAAATAGGTCATTTTGCTTAATCAGGTTGGTCACTTGACTAATTATAAAAAAAAATTTAGGTTTAATGTCTCGGTAGGTCCCTATTTTTGGCGTGAATCTCAAATAGGTCCCTTTTCTTTTCGGCGTATCAATTGGGTCCCCATTTTTGTAAAATTGTAACAATTAAAGACCTACCGTCAAATTGGACAAACGGCCGTTTAATTGTTTATTACGTGGCATGGGCAGTGTTTTCACTAATCACAGCTGGCATTAAAAAAGAGTTTCAATTAAAAAGTATGAGGTTAAATCAGCTTTAGTGAGAGGACATAGCAGGAAAATTGATTATGATTCACATCTCACAGTCACTTTCTATCAAACACCTTCTCTTCAACCTCGCCATGTTTATCATCCCAAACCCCACATAACAAATCTCACCCCTTTCTATTTTTCAGCACAGATGTATCCACCCCTCGTCACACAAACCTCGTCTTCTCTCTTCATTCTTTCCACTCTACACAATCTCAATTTTCCAAAACCATGGCACTTTCTTCTGCAACTGCTTCCTCCAGATTCATACTTTCCCCACCTGCATCATCTACAGTTTCTTCCATTCCCTCACCCAGTTCAATGCTGGACTGAGAAATAAAATTACCACTACTTTCTTCAGCCATCATTAACAAAATCGAGCCCAAGCCAAATCAGGATTTCGAACCTCTAAAGGAGTCACGCGTCAGTGACGGTGGTTGGGAACTGAAGCTGCACCGGCGCGAGCGGAATTGAACCACGGAGGCACTAGAGGCGGCCCGATTTGAAGCAGCGGCGGCGTGGCGACTGGATCCGAAGCAGCGCTGGTGGCGGTTGCTGGCGTTGGTCGCGTGTAGCACTGGCAAATCTGAGCCACGTGCGGAGAAAGAAGAAGCGTCGCGACCGTCTTGATCCTGGTGACGAGCGGCGGCATGGGCAACGTCCTGGGTGGTCGGCGTCAGCCTCGCGCTCGAAGAATAGAAGACAGCGGCGCCGCGGTCGGTCGTGGTTCCGATGGCGCCTGAGGTCACCATCGACGCCGAGACCGGTAGAGGTCGTCCCCTTTTTGCGGTGGCTGTGTGGGCAGAGGTAAGTGTCTCTGGATTTCTCTCGTTCAGAAGAGAAGATGGAGTCTTCTGCAGATACATCTGTGCCTTTAATTTTTTTCAAATTTCCTAAGTGGCTTAGCGATCTCGCATGACATCGAATCGCGAATCTGCACCGCGATCTCGCACGAGGAAGCAGAAGCACTTGGACGATCTGGTTACCTAAATGGCTCAGCTGAGAAAGGAGAATCAACAGATACTGAAGCTGAGAAAGGAGAATCGCGAATCTCGCGAATCTGCACCGTCTAACATAATCAATTTTCCCACTATGCCCTCTCATTAAAGCTAATTTAACCTCATACTTTTTAATTGAAACTCTTTTTTAATGCCAGCTGTGATTACTGAAAACACTGCCCATGCCACGTAATAAACAATTAAACGGTTGTTTGTCCAATTTGACGGTAGGCCTTTAATTGTTACAATTTTACAAAAATGGAGACCCAATTGAGACGCCGAAAAGAAAAGGGACCTATTTGAAATTCACGCCAAAAATAGGGACCTACCGAGACATTAAACCAAAAATTTAATCCGCCCACGGGTTAAATCATGACTCATTTAATAAGTCTTCTTTAATAAAAGAATTTCAATTTATTTTAGAATTCAAATCTAAATAAATAAATAAAAATAACATTCAAATATAATCTAAAATCAAATTCAAAAAATAAATAAATAAATTTATAATATTAATTATTTTTATATTATTTATCTATTTTTATATCTGAATGAATTAAGTACCAGGAGTCATATCATATTTCACCTGATTTTTATTTGGTTATTTTATACTCTCACTCGTTTTATTGATTGTTTTTAGGTGTAAACTCTCGATTGATCTTCAATTTTGTATGATAATCTCAATTGGGTCTCCACTTTTGCAAGTATCTCAATTGTGTCATATTTTAGCTGATGTGTTTATGCTGATGTGGATTGTTTAATTAGATGGAATTTTTATTTAAATTAAAAAATTATGACATGGCAAAATTTGTGGTTTATGTTAAAATACTATGTTAGGGATTGAAAAGGGTCAGAAAATGAAAGAGTGAATTGAAAAGGGAATTAGGGATCTGGACATTAACCACCGAACGTTCATCATCAAGTCAGACCATGGGCCTCCCTGCCGGCCGCCAGTCACGGTCGGAGCTTCGCCAGCGACAATCTTTCTCTGCCTCTCTGTCTCTCCCTTTCTCTCTCCGAAGTACAGATTTTCTATTATCAACAACACAAAAATGCTAAAAAACATGTAACTCAACAATATCAATCTCAATATTGAGTTTCTTAGAAAATTATCACAAACATAAAACACTTCATCCTTTTTAATTGTCTACCGCCAGACCATCAATAATAAGAACAATATTTACTCCCAAAAGCTCCGAAGATGAGCCACGCAGAATCAGGATGACAGAGCCACCGCGCCAACCGCGTGTCCCATGTAACATTCCACGATGCCTCTCCCTTCAGGTAGTGGTTAGTCCGAATTGAAATCGCAATCACCTGCGAAACACCACAAAACCCAGTTTTCATCAGCGCCTTCATCAACCATCTCCTTCAACATCATCGCGCCTCATCCCAAATTAGAAACAGAAAGCCCCAAATCTGAGTTTGAATCAGACCATCGCGAAGACCAATCACCTTCATTGTTGGTGACGTTGCGCGGTGACCGGCGGCGAGCTTGGCGGCGACCGATGGCGCTGGTGGCACCCTGGCTCACGCCTCGCGACGACCGAGCTCGCACAAGAGGCAATTGACGGAGGAACGAGAGAGCTTCTCTCTCACGCGCGAAGAGAAGAAGGAGAAGGGAGGACTTGACGCCATGGTCTGCGATGCCTCCGATGGTGAACAACGGTACTAGTGACGCCTTGGACCACGACTCGTGACGCCCGATTGGGTGGAGGCTGAGGCGGACGCGCATGAGCGGAGGAGATGAGCGCTTCTGGATTCCTCTGGTTCCCTTTTGGTTTCAAGTGGAGGATGCAGATTCCAATTGGTCTGGTAGAAGAGGCGAAAAACCCTAATGGGTTTCGGACTAGTAGAATGCAGTTAATTGTCTTCGTCTTCTCTAGGATTCCAATTCCTCTTCTCTCACTGACCAAATCCTTAATTCTCTTTCTCTAATCTTATTTTAGTAAAAATGTTTTAATCTGAAGAATTTTACTCTCGGTTGGAGAGTGAGGGTTTGAGGGTGGAAGTTGGAAGAAAGCAGTTTGGGCGGAGAGCTGAAGAGGTGAAAGGTGATCAGTGGTTGGAGGGAAGAAGAAGCACCATCGCCACGCGGATTTGATGATTATAAAACACATCACCCACTCAATTTAATGTACAATGCCATGCCATCAAAACATAAAATACAACTCAGCTAAATTTAATGCCGTCTGAAAGCACCTAACACGGTTAGGGTAAAATTTGTTCATTTTTACAAAAAAATATTACCCAATTGAGACAGTTACAAAAATGAGGACCCAACTGAAATTATCATATAAAATTGAGGACCAAGGTTTAAATTTTTTTTAACAAACTTAAGGTTCAATTTTTCTACAAACTTTAAACCATTATTATATGGACATGCTATAGTAGATTAAAACAGGTCAATATGAAATGTGTCATGCTTTGATCAATGGGGGTTTATACTATCTGCATTCCTTTTGCTTACTGCTATCCGCGCCCCGTCTTTCTTTAATGATGAATTTGCCCTTTTTATTTCATAACTATAGTAGTAACCAAGAAATCTTGAAGGTAATTTAACTTTAATTATTTTTCAAAACGCAGGAGTGTCTAATATGATAATAAAAAAATAAAAATTATTTATTACTATTGTTAAAATAAAAAACATTATTACATTTATAAAGAAAAAGTCCTATTTATGTAATTTAATTATAAAATAGTTTGTTTTACAATTTTAGTATAAATTATTTATTTATAAGAGATAATTAGTTTAATTAAAAAATATATTATAAAACATAAAAAATATAGCAATAAAATTATTTATATTAATAAAAGTAAAACTTAATATATATTATAATGTGTATGATTGAATATTTTTCAACCATTTCAGCGTCATAACTATTAAGTCCATATATACTCGATTTATCTTTACCTTACAAGTCACTTAATCACAATAATTCTTATAATTTAGAAACTAATTGGTATTTTCATCATTAAACTAAGATCCAAATAAAAGTTCATAGACAATCATATAAATAACGATATATTAATTATATTTATTATTTACTTAATAACCTCAATCAATCTATTCTTATATAATTTAAGTGAGATGATATAAATATAATTTCAGTCTCTTTGTTTATGCATGTCCCATCAACTTTGATATGAGTATGAATATACAAATTATATCTCTTCAGTGATTGGCCAATTTCTTTGATCTATGGATAACAATTATATATCCAATTGTTAAACATACACAAGTAACAATTATATACAATAAAATAAGAAACTCTGTAATTATGGACCAATAAATTGTAAAATAATCAACAAAAATTATTCCAGTTTGAATGTGTCCACGTGGACAATTGGTTTAGATATATAAGGATCACTATCATAAAATAAAATAGGTTAGAAATTTTAACGTTTTAAAACTGAATTTGAAATAAGAAGAGAATAAAAATAATTGAAATCATCTTTAAATATATTATTATCTTAACCATGTTGAAATATATGATCTTATGTAGTGGTGTTTTCATTATGTATACTTTAATTTTGAAATATATTATATTAACAATGAATGTAATGGTATTTTCATTATTTATACTTTGAGGCAGACAAGCCTTTCTTCTCCTCTTTCAGTACCCATAGAATATTAAGTTTGTTTTAGTTTACCTCATTTGTTTTTATGGTTTAAATATAGATTTTATGTTTGAAAAGGTTATATATTTTGATTAAACTTTTATTTTTATTCACTTTTATGTTTTCTAAATTATTTTATTTTAAAAAATAATAATTTTATGGGTGGTTACAATTGTCACGAAATATATATATTTTTTAAATTATTTCAGCGCTAAAACTGATTTTAATATTTTTTAAAATTTATGATATTATTAACTGTTACAACTACCAATAAATATTAAATATTATTTTGAAAATTAAGTTAGATAAGTTAAAACAGATTTTTTTAGTAGTTATTATTTCAACATTTTAAAACTTGATTTTTATTTAAATACACAATTTTATATTTATTTAAACTTATCTAATATCTTATACATAGAATAAAATCAAAATAATATATATTTTTGGTATACATTACACTTTAAGTTTCACATAATATTTGATAAAATTATAAAAAAAATATTTTGTAAATTTTTATTATATAAATAATTATTAAAAAATATTTTTTCTTATAAGTAATAATTGAAATTTAAAAAGATAGTTACTAAATAATAAAATTGAAAAAAAAACTTCAAAAAGATAAATCTATAAGTATACCTGTTAAAATTCTGCTGGTGTTGGTGGCAGCTTTGTATTATACCTACTAGAGGTTGCGTTGTTTGGAAGAAAACCTCTCTAAGAGGTTAGAAAGTGCAGGTAACATCCTGTCACGGCGATTACTGTATTTATTTATCTAGCATGATTCTATAGTTCAATTGTTTTAAGTTTTTAAATTGGTTATCTCCCCTCGCTCGTTTTCATTAAGTTTTTTTAATTTCTATTTTAGTGACTATGGGTGGAAGTTCTATTGATGATGATTGGGAGCTCACTTCTTCCTCATCTAATGAGGTTCGGACAGTAGTCTTAGTTGGGCGAACTGGTGATGGCAAGAGTGCGACGGGTAATACAATTCTCGGAAGGAAGGTCTTCAATTCAAGGGCAAGCTCTTCTGGTGTATCCACCACATGTGAATTGGGGACAGCAGAACTAGATGACGGACAGCGTGTTAATGTTATTGACACTCCAGGTAAAGGCATAATAACATATTAATGTTATCATTTGTGTTTTCTTTGGGAGATTTGGGTGAATTGGCATAGGTTGGGACCAACCACACCAAAGATTTCTGACTAATATTGTGTCCATGAGATTGGGTCAATTGGCACCGGTTTAGTCGAAGGGTTCCAGTCACGAAAGATTTGTGACTAATAGCTAGAAGGGCTGAGTGATAATCCTATGGGTTGGGTTGCAAAGATATAGACTAAGTACCCTATTAGACTTGCAATGATAGTTGACAAGTTTGTGTGGAAGGAATGATATGTGGCACCCAAGTTATTCTTTGTTAGGATATTTATCCTATTTTATCATCATTATACTGTGTCACATATGGCCAGCAACTAGAAAAATAAACGCAATAGCCAAATGATGGTGTGCAATATCAGTCAACCATAAACTTTGAGTTTGTGGATGAAATCCCCCGAGAAGTGTTAGAATAGCAGTTCCTGCTCCTTGAGGGGTACCAAATATATGATTATTGGAATCTGGGTTTTGAGCATAAAGATTCCACTGACCTGTAAAAAATGGACCTAATCCCTCGGGGTGCGGCAATATACTTAATAAATTATTCCATCGAACGTATTCCCCCCTGGACCCCGGAATAGCGACATGAACTAAATGCCCTGTCCAAGCCAAGGAACTTACTCCGAATAGTCCTGACAAATGATGATTGAGGCTGTGTCAAGGTTGTTCTATTTATCATGATTATATTGTGTCAAAAGTTACCTTATTATCATGATTATAAAGGGTTACCCTATTATCATGATTATATTGTGTACCTGAAGTCTTCTAAATTTGTATAGTTTAATTCTCAATATTCTAATGGTTGAAGAGCAATACATGAGTTTTTCAAGTCTGGCTTAAGGAAAAACATGTTTGGTGGTCTTACGCCGTGCAAAACCAGCATAGATTAATATTCATGGCACTTTTGATTGAGCAAAAGTTTGCTTATGCATTTTGAATGCTAGAGCATAGGTTGAAATTAAGTCTACTTTACCCGAACTAAATATTGAATCTCTAATAGCCATGGAGGGGAATCCCTTGTGATTCCTTATTTGAAAGGGGAAACATGCATCCATTCCCTGTTCTACATATCTCAGCTCAAGTGTTCCAACAAATGACTTCATTAGCGTCCAACAAATGACTTCATTATAACTGTTTGTTTTTTTTCTGTTCTATTAATTATTCAATATTAAGTAGAAATCCTATTAGAGAGTTTATCTATGTCCTTTGTTTCTTGGAAGCTTTTGTTACATTCATCTGACCTAAAAAGTTTCACAGGATTATTTGATTTGTCTTCTGGATCTAAGTTTGTTCGAGAGGAAATTGTCAAATGCATTGATTTGGCTAAAGATGGGATCCATGCGGTTATTGTGGTGTTCTCAGTTAGAACACGCTTTACTGAGGAACAAGAAACTGCTCTAAGGACCTTGCAGTCATTATTTGGAAGCAAAATTGTGGATTACATGATTGTTCTCTTCACTGGAGGAGATGATTTGGAAGAAAACGAAGAGAGCATGGAGGATTATTTAGGTCGCGAGTGTCCAAAGGCTTTAAAGGTTTTTCTTTGAGCATTGCAATCGTCTAGTTTTTTTTCTTATATTCATTGGATTTTTAACCTGTTGTATCAATTACTGTGGTCTAGTTTTCTGTTTAAATTGAACAACGGGCTTAACAATCTTTGAACGTATTATACGTCAAAACTTTGATAAAATACATTTGGTCTTTGCCGGAATTTTAAATATATACGGTCAATTTTGCAAATGTGTACATAATTTTTTTTGGCTGGTACATCCAATTTGTTCATGCCCCTCAGTAAGTTATTACCTAAACCTTTAGAATGTATTTTTTAACTCATTTTCCTGGTGCACATATCTTTATGCGTGTTTGGATATGCTTTAAAAAGCACACATTTATTCCATACCCTTTTTTGAGTTTTCCCTTCTAGAAGCTGCTTTCTTAACTTATTAGAAAAGTAATAAAACTGGCTTTATTTTAAGATTTTAATTTTTCATCTACTAAAACTTATCTAATAATGAGTAAATTAAAACACTTTTTTCTTATGAAATTCATAAATAAACAGGTCTAAACACCCATCTGATGCCATTTGGAGATTAAAACTTGTACATGCAGAAAGATTGGTGCAATGGCTTGTTTTTCTCATCTGCTCTTGTATCATGTTTGGCAAATATCTTATATAGAATTGATTGTATATGTTCTGAACTTTCTTATTGGTATATCTTGTAAGAAAAGATATAAATAACCGAGTAGCAGAATTCTTAAAAGTGCTTCACTTGCCTGGTTTTCATGTTGGATTAACTCTTGTAAGAAATGTGAGCAAGACTTTGGTGGTTTTATTTCTTATTTATTGTCTTGATTGATGTGAAACTCATCAAAATTTGTAATTGTCAACAAATTCCGGCTAATAAAGGGTTATTTTCTACTTCTTTTAGTGGCATGATACTCTTTTTTCCTGGCTGAATATATCTTGGATTATAGGAAAGTCCATCTGCCGAATCTCAAATGGGAAATTCTTAGTTTTGTTGATCTTCAACTGAAATATTGAATTTAACTGCACTGTAGGAAATTCTTGGTCTGTGTGAGAATCGTGTTGTACTTTTTGATAACAAGACTAAGGATGAAGGGAAACGTTCTGGACAAGTTCAAAAACTTCTCTATTTTGTAAACATTGTTCTGTCAAGAAATGGTGGACGGCCTTATACAGATGAGTTGTTTAGAGAACTGAAGGTGAAGCTTTTGTGAACATCAAATCTTGGAAAGCATACATGATATCAGTTAATTCATCATTTCATTCATTTGATTGCAGATTCGAGCAATGGAGATGCATAAGCAACAAAGAAAGTTTGATTCTTTAAAAGAAGAATATTCTAAAGATGCACTATTGGAGTTTGAAAAGCAAATGCAGCAAACATATGATGATCAATTAAAGCGAATTACTGAGATGGTACTCTTTACGTCCATGTCTTTTTATATTAACCATTTTGATTAACTTGATGTCATTTAATCTTTTTTTTTAAGTTAAATAATGTGACTCTTTTATTTTAATGATTTTTTTATAGCAGCTTTGCATATGTATTGCAGTGTAGTGCTTAATAAGCAACTTGGTTGAATAAAATCAGCATTTACTCGGTATTTAAACTCATTGAATAGTTGCACTCATTCGGATAAAATATTATTGGTGTTTTGGCATAGGATCTAATATTGGTTAAATCTTGTTTAATTTCATAAATTAAGTAATATGGGATAATCTTATCTTTCTGTGTGTATCATATACATGTATAGTAATTATTAACGAGCCTTATGAAATTGATAAGTGAGTCTTAATAAGTAGTTTAGTGGGTACATTCCAGAAGGAATAGATACTCCATACTGACTCAACTGTAAGCAAAAAAAGTGTTATGTTGAGTGAACTTTTTTTAAATCATTTTAATTTCTACACTTTAATTCCTAAAGATACCACCATAAGCTATTTTATATCCATGATCAGAGTATGATGCTTATGCTCCATCCATATTGCATTTGATCCATCCTATTTCATGGACTAATAAATAGAATAATTCTAAACATAATATAATGATGATAAATAGATTAAATATTCTAACAACAATATTAACATAATAAGTGGAGTGTTACCTTTAATATTTTTGTTTTGGATTAATTATATGAATTTTCAGGTTGAATCAAAATTGAATGAGACAACTATGAAGCTTAAGCAACAGTTAGATGAGGAGCAAGCTGCAAGACTTAAGGCTGAGGAGAAGGCAATGTTAGCTCAAAGGAGATCAGATGAAGAAATACGTAAACTGAGAGAAAATCTTGAGAAGGCCCACGAAGAACTTCGCAAGCAAGCTGAAGGTCGTTGTGCCATTCTTTGATATTTTTCTCTAGGATGGTGACATCAAATAGCTTTCTCTTTCGCGGAGTTAATACATTTTACAAGTACCATTGCAATTATGCAATTACTTTTATTTCATGTTTGACAATCATGGATTATGGGATTGATGTTTTCTAATCTGGTTTTCATACTTTAATTTCAATGCAAATTCAGTGTTTTCTGTCAAATTATAAGTGGAAGTACTTCTACTGTTTGTTTAAATCTACCGTATTTGTTTTATGTTTTGATTGATTAATTTCTTAATTAATATAAACTAGGAAACTTATTATGATTGCTAGTTGGTGCTTCTTTTAGTGAGATTTCGGTTATAGTCTTACTATTACTAGCCCATGTTAAGAGTCAAGAGAATTTACTCAGTTGGGATCAATTGTAGGAAACAGGCAGTATAGTATCTCTCATCTTGTTCCTTTCTGCTATTATGGTTTTGTTCCTATCAATTGTAGGATGAGAAAATAATTCATTTATTTATCATTCATTTAGTTCTAAGAAATATTTATCGAATCCATCCAACAAAAATATAGAAAAATGAACATCTCTTTAATTCTAAGAAATGTTAATGAATAATCCGTTAGTAAGAATATTGTGGAAAGTAAATTATTAAGATTCTACGAAACTTAATATTGAGAGTGTTTTAATAAAACATTATTAGTAAATTATTGGTTTGGCATCCTACTATACACATATATGCCTCCATGGAAAAGTATATTTAATATTAAATTAATTTTATTTTCGGTGTTATCTTGGATGAATAATTTAAAATTATTTATTTTGAAAGTAGGGTTATATAGGCGGGAGGAGATTTGGGGGGAAAAGGTGAGAAGAGAGAGATGGGAAAGAGAGAGAAAGAGGTGGAGAAAGAGAAAGAGAAGAAGCAGAGGTATCTTTTGAAAACGGAACCGTCGGAGTGGTCGTGGGAGGACCAGGCGGCGAACGGAGGCATAAGCAATTGGGATGGGGTAAAGAACAAGCAGGCCCAGAAATACCTCAAGTCCATGTCCCTCGGCGACCTCTGCTTCTTCTACCACTCTGGTTCCAAGGCCCGCCGAATCGTTGGCGTTGTCTCCGTGGTCCGCGAGTGGGACGGTGATGCAGTGGACGTGAAGGCCGTGGGAGAGATGAGGAGGCCCGTGGACTTGAAGGAGATGAAGCATTTCAAGGATTTTGCTCTCCTCAGGCAACCCAGGCTCTCCGTTGTCCCTGTTCCAGACCTCATTTGGGACCAAATCTGTCTTTTGGGAGGCGGCTACCACGGCGACACCCACGGTGACTCTTCTCCCTGATTTCACAACTCTCACATTGTATGTAATCTAACTCCCTGTTTGCTTCTGCTTTCCGTTAAGTAACTACTTTTCTTTACCATTCTCCTTTTCCCTGCTAGTTTCTTCTTACCACCATCATTTAACAAGATTACGTAATTGCAACCTAACCCTAACCTTCACCGCCACCGTCGTAACCGTCGTCACCGTCACTGGTAAAGTGTCTTTTCGGCTCCTCAACTCAGAAATGATACGTGTGGGCTTCTGCCTACTCATGTTGGGCCTCTATTGTCCTTCAATAAACGACCGTCCTTTTTCTTTTTTTCGAATTAATTTATTGAGCTATCATATACTAACATAATTTAAATAATAGTTTTAATATATAAATATTCTTCTTAATTAGCACAGAAATTAATCATTTTTAATATTGGAGTTCAAATTATAGATTTTATAAAGCGAGGGGGTCATCATACTATTGTATTTTTTTAGCATTTAATTGTTTAGAAATCTTGAAAACGTAGCATTAATAATAATAATAATAATAAATGTGTGACGTTATACTATTTAATATTTTTTTAATGGTAATAGTCACTCCATCTGTCCCTTTTTAAATGTTGAATTTATGATAAAATTTCGTTTTTATTTATTCATCTTCAACGAAATTCAACATCACACACAACCTAAATTATTTTCCATATTTTTAATATAATGAATGATAAATAATTGAAATCTTCAAAGATTACCGGAGTTGTGTAATTGACGAAAAGTTATTGGCTGAGCTTTTGGTTTACTTTTGAAATCACTTGAAATCGAAAGTTTGGAGGTAAAAAATCTTATTGTAAAAGGTTGTAGAGAAAATTAATTTTGTAAAATCAAAGTGCCAACCGAATAATAGAAAAAAAAAAGATTTTCCAACAAATAACAAAAGCGTTATAGAAAAATTAATTTCATGGTCAACCGATGGGTAAACATATAAAGAGTTTCACACGTAGTTGTGAAAAAGGAGAAAGAGGCTACAACTTAGGAAGGTATTATTTCAAGTAACCTTGTGATATGTTTGACATTTATTTACGTAATTTATCTCAAATTATAGTGGAATTAAAAATCATGTAATGTTTTGTTTTTTCTTAATTTTATTTAAACTTGACCGAATTTAACTTTCTAAGTATTACCTTCGAAACTCAGTCGACTCTTAAAAAAGAAAATAAGTATATGCTATTTTTTGTGATGCCCATAAGGTATGTTATTTTTTTGTATATATGTATATATATACATTTGGTTTATCTAAATAGATTGATACATTTTATTCTTGTTCATGGCATTTTAAGCTGCACAAATCGATGCTTCATTAATATTATAGCATTTTTTACATTCATTCATTTCAAACTTATTACGGTGTGTTCAGATTTGAGTAGGATGATAACAAAAAATCAGTTTTTGTTTTCAACATTTTTGACCTGTTTCTTAGTTTTAGATAAATAAAATCCACCTTAAATTAAAATTAATTCCAAAATTATAAATAGTTTTTAAACTTGTGTTGAATTTAATATAACTTAACTGAATCCGAATACACATTTATCGTTGAAAAATAACAATTTAAAAGTTTGAGTGAAACGTCTATTTGTTGTGATCACATACTCATACTTATGTGACTATTTGGCAAATTTTTTTACACAAACTAAGAACAATGTTAAATGCATCATCCTTGAAATAATTTTATTAAATGGCTTTTTTTCTTGTAAGTATATTATTTTAACGGTTAAAATTTTTTTTGTTTCTTAATTTCAAGAGGAAATTAAAATTAGTCTTTTTTAAAAAAAAAACTCTGGTCCACATTAATTTTAAATGTATAAATCAATTTTCCTTAAACACTATGTGCATTGAAGTTTTAAAACATTAAAAATTATGTTGAAGCATTGTTTGTACAGTTGAACAAATGATTAATATCAATAAAAGTGGAAAATTTAAGGACTAAATTAAAGTTTTAAAGAAAAATTAATTTTAATTTTTTTTTAAATTAAAAGGTTAAAAACATATTTAATTTTTATTCTAATTAAATAAAAATTGATTTATTAAGAATCATTAAAAGATATAACTAGTATTTCATAAAAAAATAATATAGTTTTCTTTAAATGCGAGGAAGTAAAACAGACAAAGAGGTCGTTGGGACAGACATGAAGGAGGGAGCGAGGCGTTGATCATTTATTTGGAAATAATGTACGCTGAAAAGTGTGCCACATAATGCATGTGTTTAAGTTTAAGTGCGACACTAACACGTGCACCCCCTCCCACGCGCCGGTCCATTTCTTCCTGATTTAAACCTCAATTCTCTCTTCTGTGCCTCAGGACGATTTTCATTGAAATTGAAATAATTGCGGTCAATATCGAGAGCGTTTTAATAAAATATTATTAGTAGTTCTGACTTTTACAATACAGTATTATGTGGCAGAGGATGAAAGAGTGTGTGTATATATATATATAGGATTGGTTGTGTGTGGGAGAAAGTGTGGAATTGTGAAAGAGAGAAGATAGAGAGAGAGAGGGATGAAGAATGAGCTGGGAAATCTGGTGGAGTCGATAAAGTCGAAGGTGAGATCTCTGAACCTGAAGAAAGGGCGAAAACCTTACGTAAAGATGGACAAGAGTGCGAGTGTCAAAGTTGAGATTCGCAGCAGAAAAGCTCGTAAGCTTATAGAGAAGACCTTGAAGGCTGCTGACACTCATCCTCGTTAATCCTTTCTTCCTTTTTCAATTTCTTCCATTCCATTGTAACAGATAATACTTTAGGTTACAGATTCTTCTTTCTTTCTTTCTCTCCATGGTTGGTCCAAACACCACCAACCACCCGACTCTTTTATTTTTTTTCCTTTTAGTAATACTTTTCATGATTCCTGCAAATAAATAATTTTATAGTTTGTAGTCTATATTGATGGCTCTGTAGACTTTGAAGAATCCTCATTCACATCTTTTTTCTTCTTTCTCTCTCTCGGGAGACTTTCGGTTTCAGTTTGCGAAACGTAATATCGTTCTGATTTGCACGTTACCTGTTTGTTCTATTTCATCCACTCATTAAATGTCATGCTTGAAAATAATCTATACGCTTCAAATTGTTATTTATTTTCTAATTTGATATATTTCTAATTTTCGGAGGGAAAAATCAATTTGAATCATGATGAAAACTATTTCTAACTCAACATATTATAAATATGAAACTGACAGAAAAATTCATTGATTGATATGATTGAGAACAAGTTCTGTGATGGATTTAGTTTGTAAAGCAGACTTCGTGCATGTATGGAGGTCCTGCCCAGGCTACAGCTTCTTCCTTTTTGAGACTAAATTTATAATCAAGAGTCAGAATGTGTTGTGACAAAATCCAAAACACATTTCTCATAGTCAAAATACAAAATTTATAATCAAGAGTTCAATTTTGTTTTTTCAAGCAATACCACTTATATAAGATAAATGTTTTTAGTTTTTTTATATAATATAGTTTACAATTTTATATGTATATACTTCATCAAATGTGATATGAAACATGGTTCAACGAAGATCCATTATTAAATTTTGGTAGCTTTATTATATATTTTAATAATGTTTTTTAATATTATATATTTAACAATTGAAAATTAATTATTTAAATCACATAAATACATGCAGTCTAGAGACCTTATAAATAAATATAATATTTTATTAAAGAAGACATTATAAAAACCCGTGCTCACTATTCTATACATGAAATATTCAAACTCAAATTGTCTTATACTGGGATTCTTCAATCCATTCATATATTGTCATGGTAGAAAAATGCACGCTCCAAATTCCCATAACAACAATATATAATATAAATAATATGAAATAATGTATTATTGTTTGATATATGTTTTTATGGACAACATCGAATATGAAATTAAATAAAAATATCAAGACACTATAAATCAAACTTAATATTAATTATAATAAATTTATTATCATATATTAATATGAAATTTAAATTGAATTTAATATTATAAAAGCATTTACTAAGATGAAGTTTGCTCTAATTTTGTATATCATAATATGGTCAGAGGATTTGGAAAACAAACTTGATCTAGGTTACTGTTTTGATTTTGGACCATGCCAATGTAGAATGTAGCTAATTTAAGAATATAAACAAACACATTGCTAGTTTGTATAAATCTTTTAATTTAATTTAATCAGAGTTTTTTTTAAAGTAATCTAAATATGCACTGGAGTTAATAATTTTAATTATCATAAAAAAAAATATAGTGTTTTTATTAACAGATATTGTAAAAGATGTGCAGCAATCTTCTGGTTATTTATAATCGGGCCAGACAGTAAATGAATGATCCGGCCCATTTGGTGATGGCATGAAAAACCCTAAGAGAACATGAAATTGAATTCTGAAGAAACACATATTGTTTTGACACTCTGGAAGGTATGCGTGATTTCTTGCCAATGCATTCTCTTTTCTACTTCTGCGTTCACTTTGCATTATTTGTTCTGTGCGCAGAGGGAATCATACCGATACAATGGCGTACGCTGCAATGAAGCCCACTAAACCCGGTTTGGAGGACACTGAGGAACAGATCCATAAGATCAGGATCACCCTTTCCTCTAAGAACGTCAAGAATCTCGAAAAGGGTACACCATTTTCCACTCTTCAACTCTTTTTCTTCATTTTCTTTCACACATTCTAATTCTTTTCTTATCGTAATCGCTATAGTTTGCGCCGACCTTGTTCGTGGCGCCAGGGACAAGCGCCTCAGGGTCAAGGGACCTGTTAGGATGCCAACCAAAGTTCTTCACATCACCACCAGGAAATCCCCGTGCGGTGAAGGTATTTTTTCTTCACATTCTGGCTTTAAACTTAATCTTTGTGTGTTTTTTTGCTATACACCAATCACAAATGTTGCTGTATCATTTTTATTTTCTCGCCACTTGTGTGTATTCTCTGCTTTTATGCTGTAATTTTACTTTGATAACTTCACACTTATAGATTAAACCTACTGACAGTTGTCAAATATCTCAAATTGTTGTCTGATTAACCCTAACTTGTTCTGAATTGACGCAGAGAAAAAAAATCTATATATCTCTCAGAGAAATAGTATTAGTAAACTTTAAAATAGGAAATATCTCTTTATTGACATCGGATGACACTTTTGAGATCAAATTTCCGGGACACCTTGATTTCTTTGGCAGTTGGGGATGGATGCCCGCTACCAAATTCTTGTGAAGACTCGGCTGTTTTAAAATCAATATCATTCCTTTTAATTCTTGTTTTAATCAAGGCTTTAATTTTAATGGAAAAATGAATCCAAAGGTTTTGACTTTTGGTGAAAAGAGAGTGGCGTTCATGTTCGGAAGCTTAAGTAGCAAGCATGATTAGCAAGCTTTGAAAATGTTAGCTTAATAGACACACCAGACCTCACGAGGTTTGACAGTCGTTGATGATTTTAGAAATGTCTTCAAGCTAGATGAGAATGCAGGACTAAGCAATATTTTGGTCTTGGTGTATTGAGAATATTTTTCCATTTGGAATTAATGGTAATCAGCTCTGTTTATGTCGTCGTGCTTCTGGTTTCAGGCACCAACACATGGGACAGATTTGAGCTGCGTGTTCACAAGAGGGTCATTGACCTCTACAGTTCCCCAGATGTGGTCAAGCAGATTACCTCAATCACAATTGAACCCGGTGTAGAGGTTGAGGTGACCATTGCCGATGCTTGATTTTGGCCCAATTTTTGATAGTTTATTTTGTAATTTATTCTCTTCTCTTGCCTAGGAGTATGTTCGGTCCTATTCATTTTGGTTAATGCATTTTTGCCGATGAAATTTTTGAAGTTGGATTGGTGTGTAGGGGAATGGATTTGATCGATTATCTTTATGTTCCGAAATATTTTCTTTTAAATGATTTTTCTTTCAGATAGAAACTACGTCACATCTTATAATCCTCAGTGCTTACAAATGTTATGCTCTGGAAGGGCTGATGTGATAAATTACGTTTGAAGTGGAGATAAAAATAAGATTTGTTTAATGCTCTCAGAAAAAGTAAGATTGATTTCAATTTGCAGAATAATATTAATTTCAATATGCAGAATAAGATTAATTTTAACAAATAGGAGAGATCTAAGACAAGATAAACAAAATAAATCCAAGAAAATTAAATATTTAATATGTCAAGTAATAAGCAATTACTATTAAATATTTAATGTTTTATTGTGATGTAAACACACTTTTAAAACTATTGAATGATTTAAAAACTATAAACCACAATATCGTTATTAAGCACCCTATCGGGTAATTCTATCTAAATTTTGGAAGAAACTTAAATCTGAAAATTTCATTATACTGACTGCACTATTATGAATCTGTGACCTATTTGTCAAAACTGATTTGGGCTATTACATGATTCTGGGTTGCGTTTTACATTAAACATTATTATTTCATTGAGTAAATATTTTAAAATTGATTCAAATGTTGATTTTTTAATAAATTAAATATTTGTATTTATATAACTATATTATTAATATTCACTTTTTAAAATTTATACTTATTAAGTTTATTTTACAAATGATCAAATAGATTTAAGCTGCATCAAACCTAAGTATGACGCATTTCTTTTTAATATCAATGTCACGTTCAAAATGTCAAAAGTATATAAATAATTGAAGTAAAAGTAAATAAACTTTGAGCAATTAAAATTTGCGTGTTGTATTGGATAACATGTATGAAATTCAAACATTCATAAAGTACTATAGTTATTTTGCTCCTAACTAGTTTTTTATTTATTTTAAATGTTTGTAAGGGCTTATTTTCCTTCTTAATACTTAAAAAGGTAAAATTTACAAAATAATCTTAACAAACAAACTTGAAGTATTACAAAAATTAAAAAGGGTAAAATTTGCATAATAATCTTAACAAACAAACTTGAAGTATTAAAAAAATTAAAAAAATTCAAAGGGAAAAAGCAGAAATTTATCTCAGAGGAAAATGATAAATGAAAATTGGAAAAACTAATTAAAGAAAGGATTGAAACAATAATATAAGGAATACTGCGATAAAAAGGCTAACAACTTTATAAATTAAACAACTAGGTTTGGACAAAAAGAATTGGTAGTCTAAGTGTATAAGGGTTTGGTTAAAGGAAAAGGTAAACTGTAAGAAAATTTGGAAGTAAAGACGTTGAATATGGAGAAGAGAGAGAGAAGGAGGATGAGATGAGAGGCGGAGAGGAGAGACAAACGGCGACCGGGATTCGGAAGAAGGGAAGCGGAGTGAGGCAATGGCTGATGCTCGACGGGAAAGGGGAGACGGAGGTGGTGGAGGCCGGGAAGCACGCCATCATGAGGCGCACCGGCCTCCCCGCCCGTGACCTCCGCATATTGGACCCTCTCCTCTCCTACCCTTCCACCCTTCTTGGCCGTGAGAGGGCCATCGTCATCAACTTGGAGCACATCAAGGCCATCATCACCGCCCACGAGGTCCTCCTCCTCAACTCACGTGACCCCTCCGTCACCCCCTTCGTCCAAGAGCTCCAGGCCAGGATCCTCCGCCACCACCAGGCCTTCTCTTCCAAACATCACGACCACCACACCGACTCCGACCCCGACCACGACCACGACCCCGATGCCATCAAGATTCTCCCTTTCGAATTCGTGGCCCTGGAGGCCTGCCTTGAAGCCGCCTGTAGCGTATTGGAGAACGAGGTCCGTGCTTCCCTCTTCTCTTCTTTTCATTTCTTGCCGACAATTTCCCTCTGTCTTTACCCTAAATCTCTCTCTGATGACTCACAGGCAAAGACGTTGGAGCAGGAGGCTCATCCCGCCTTGGACAAGCTCACATCCAAGATCAGTACTCTCAATTTGGAACGCGTTCGTCAAATTAAGAGCCGATTGGTCGCCATCACTGGCCGTGTTCAGAAGGTTGGTGGGTGTGATTGATGCATGGCATGGGCTTCCGGGGGTTTGATTATTTCATTGTTTGATCATTTGTTCAGGTGAGGGATGAATTGGAGCACTTGCTGGACGACGACGATGATATGGCTGAGATGTATCTGACGGATAAGTTAGCCGAGCAGCAGATGGAAGAGAGCTCTTCCGCATCCTCCATAAATGACCACGACGAGCAGGATATAGATGACAGGCATCCACCTTTTTTTTTTCTTTTACCTCTTTTTAACTCTCTTTCATCCCTCTGAATGTAAATTTTCTACCCATTTTTAGGACCACTACAGAAATATCCTTTGAGGCTGGAGAACCCCCTGTGGGCTTTGAGGATCAACACAATGCCTACAATGTTCTTGGTAGGGACAGCCATGGAACCCGTGGTAGCACTTACAGTGCCGTCACCAAGCAGCTTGATGTCGAGGAGCTTGAAATGCTTTTGGAGGCTTACTTTGTGCAGATCGATGGCACCCTGAACAAGCTCTCAACGGTATGCGCGCCCGTTCACCTCATATTCCTTCCGCTCTATCGGTTTATCGCCCATGTTTTATAACTTTTCCTTCCCCTCTAAGTGCTGCAAATACCAACGAGTTCTACCACAAATGCACCAGTTACTGTTTCACAAAAGAAAACAGTGTTCTTTCTGATTAAGTAGCCTAGTGAAACCTTATTTGAAGGATGCTGGAAGAGGTTCTGTATATAATGTTGGAGGAGAAGCCATGAAATGAGTAGCTTTTTATTTTCTTGTTTGTATTTGAGGCCATGGATTGGCAGGAGTTCGTCTAACTTTGTTTCGTAGGTAAACATGTAATGGAGTGCCATTCATCATGTTTGCCTTGCCAGAACGGGAAGTCGGTTAAGTTGGTCTCCCCAAAAGATGAAAAATGTTAAATTCATAGTGGAAAGTTTAGTACATGGATCAGTTGAGAGGCTTGAGTTGACAATTACAGAAATCTCACATACATGTTAATTGTCATGGTCGGGTCTTTCATGACAACTTTTTTTGTGCATGTCAAATTAGTAACCCCTAATACGGACTAGAGACTAAAATGAAACCAGATCAGAGAGGAAAGACACAATGGTTGAGATAAAAGGTTGGTTGATTTGAAGCTTGGCCCTATTAGTGAAGGGAGAAGGGAACTTTTGTTAGTTGTGGAACAGGTAACAGATTTGCATCTTTTAACGACCGACTTTCTTACCCCCTTAGCCATCAATGACATCAAACAACCTGAAACGTACTATTTGTAATAGCTTCTAACATCACGCACTAAAATAAGGATCCAGAAGTAAACTTAGCAAAAATCAAACACACAGGAAACTCATCACACTAACAACCTATTGAGAAACTCTCAACCTTTGACCTCCCTATCCATGTGCTTTATATAAGTAACTTCAACTTACTGTTAAATCAAACCATTAGATCCAAAACAGACACTATTGTGCCTGGAACCTTGTCAAACCTCCCCAAAAACCAGTCACAATAGCCCTTTTTTGCAGGCAAACTAAACCCATTAACTGCCATGCCTCTCTGCTATCACTCCCAAAACAGAAAAAAAAAGGGGGTGGGGGGGAAGTTATGAATGCCAATTGGCATTTGCTACCAAAGCACCAATGGACAAACTCCTCAATACACTGCTCCCCTGATAGCCATCAGTGGTGGTGACGCTCGAAACTGGCAACAAACACATTTCGAACTAAAGTTTACATAGGGAGTTAGGGACCAATTTGACTGACAAACTAGTCTTTGAAGGCTGTATTTGACAAGTTTCAGCTTTCGGCAATCACCTTGATGGGCCCCTTATCTTGTAGGGTATAAAATGCTGTTGCATACGTGATCAAAGATGCATGTTATTTCAAACCATTGTAGCAAACTCTCCTATTTTTTTAAATGTTGGGGATTTGGTCAATATGGTTTCTAAGACGGATGAATTATATGTATGGGAGTTTGTCAAATCACGTAGTTGGCAACTTTAGGGTTTAGGTTATGATCTTTGAACATTTCTGATCCAATATGGTTTTATCTTTTATAACAATTTCACATGATATTATAGTTTACCAGTTACCTGAAAAATGAAGTGAAAATTGATTCCTCTGTTACTGACTCTTTCATATTTGTTCATTGTCCTGATGAAGCTGAGGGAATATGTTGATGACACGGAGGATTACATCAACATCATGCTGGATGACAAACAGAACCATCTCCTCCAAATGGGAGTCATGTTGACCACAGCAACTCTGGTAGTGAGTGCCTTTGTTGTTGTGGCCGGAGTTTTTGGCATGAATATTCACATTGAGCTATTTGATCCAGATAAAGCTGGGATGACAGAGTTCCTCTGGACTGTTGGTGGTAGCACTGCAGGGACCATATTCTTGTATGTAGTTGCCATTGCCTGGTGTAAGCAGAAACGCTTGCTGGAGTAATTAACTAGGCATCTAATAGCGTTTCATAAAGAAATGTAATGTAATTTGAAAATCACTCATCATTCATATGCTATAAATTATAATAGCAGACCATTGCAGTATCTTCTGGCTGCTTCTTGTATTCGTATGATACTTCAGCTTCAACGGTGTACTCGTCTTGTACATGATTCCGTTGGTAGCTTTACGTACACCTGTTGTCTTTACAGTATTAGTTTTGCTATTAGCACCAAAATTTCCGAAGTATCCAGATTCTTTTTCTTACATTTATTATATTTTACATTATTTCTCTTCCATTTTAATATATGGCCCTAATCATTTTTATGTTTTCTATTCGTGAAAACAACATTTCTCTTTCAATGATACCTTGGGGTCAGACGTGCAAGTTCAACTAGCTGGCCTTTCTTTGTGATTTGCTTTCTCCTGCAACCTGTCACACTAACAATTAGATACAGCAAATTCATTAAATTGGATTAAGATGTACGACTAATTCAAGGAGCAAGAAATGTTCTGGCAGCTTCCATCTTCAAATCACTCGTCAACTGGAAAACTGCAAAGTTTGGCCGTGCCGCAAAACATTACTTCTAGGTTAAACGCGACCGTAATTTTTCTGGTGTCAGAAAAAGATTGTATATTCTCCATTTTTTTAGGTGTATGGTTGAAAAACAGAGATGAAAAGAAAAAAAAACGGAAGGGAGAAACTAATAAATGTGATAAAAATGAACAGAAGAATGACAAAAAGTTACCAGTTTTTGGTACTTCACGTTTCATTTTTTTCTCTTACAGTATCGAACAGGTTTCTGATGTCCAATTTTTTCTTATAACTTGTTAAAATAAAATATAAGTGTTTAAAAGTTACGATAGTAGAAGCAGCATTTATCATAAGTTTTGTCTTACCTGTATTGACGTGAATGAATTGAAGTGAAATTATGGTTTTGTTTGTAGCAGCAGGCGAACAGTGAAGTAATTATAGCGATATGATGATCCAGTGCAGTGTGTCTCCATGAGCTTTGGAAGGTTTTGAAGCCATAAGGCACACTGAACTAGAAAATGGATAATTGAGCTTGGTGAGGTAATATTAGATCAACTTGTTTGTTTTATTTTCCTAAGTGGGCCTAAGTCAGCTTGACAATGTTCCACAATACTTACTTCCCAAACATGACCTAGGTACTGTTTCGTGACAGTAGCTAGTGATGTTTTTCACAGTTCATAATCAACGTCTGCACATGTGGTAACACCACCTAAGTTTTGTCTTTGCCTCTTTGGTCACTGCTTTATACACCAGATTTTCTTCGTGCCTTGTTGTGATTGGCATTACGTGACTTGCAACTCCACCCGAATACAGTCACTTTTGATTTGCATCGTTCGCACATTGGAGGAAATGTGCTTCGAGAGTTGAATTTCTTTTATCCAGAGTCCACACGGAGATTGCTTCTTCTATCTGCATACATACATAAATAACATTCGAACTCTGATTTGATGAAGTAAACCAATACAAGATCACCGAGAGGGTTACATTGCTGCATCGTGATGTGAAGTCCAATGTTGAACAGTAACAACATAATAAGACTATTAGCCATGATTTTGTAGATTTTGGCTTTTACCACTTGACCCACTCACTCACTCACTCACTCACTGTTATTCAGCATTTGTCATGCAGAGCGTTGTCCTGAGAAATGGGAACAGCCAAAATAGATTGGAAATGGAGAGGGAAATAGAAGATGAAGCATGAACCACGTGTTTGAAAGCTATAAAGCCCCTCCTATCTCTATATCTCTTCTCCTCTGTGTATGGTTTGGCGGTGGTTGGAAAGGCAGAAAATTTTTTCCCATACTCTTTTGGACTCTTATCCAATTTCATGGAATGCAGCTACGCAGTGACTATCTTCACCTTTAAATTACATTTCTCTGTCTTTATGAGTTTTTCTTTGTCTTTAGCTTAGCTTCCTCTTTTATTTTTACCCAATTGTTTATTCCTGACATCCCAAATTCTCACCCTCCTTAGATTTTTTTAATCACATGACTGGGAATAAGTAAAGGTATAAAAAAAAGTTTGAAGGGACACATAATTGTGCATGACATCAAGTCCTATGACAGCTTCCAAGCAGACAGAGTTGAAGGGAGCAAAGGTACATATAAAAACATGATATATGATATTTTAAAATCGGGGATCCTTCCAAACGAGATAAAGTTGACATACTAAACCAAATGGGGCATGTTCCTCTGGGTCAGGAAGATCTCAGGCAGGATCTCCTGTGCTTGCATATGAAATATTCCAACATAAACATCACCATTTTCCCCTCATCTCTCTACACTCTCCTCATTACCCATACCTCATAACTCACACCTTTATCATCTTTTATCCTTTTGCAAACAGATCAAGCATTTTCCCTTCATTTTCAGGCCACAGGAAAACACTACAACTTCCAGAATAAATACAGCCCTATGAACAAGGCCTTGTCCTTCTTAATGATTAAACCCTTTTCCTCTCAACTTATATTCACAGACATAATGTAAAGATCCAAACGAAGATTGGAGACATCCTACCTAATCAATTAGGATCACACGGCATTCATCAAAGTTTGCCGTTTTAAGAGATTTAGTGGACAGCACTACATTTTGTCTCCCTTCACTAACAAAATGGATTTTATAATCAAAACAGCTGAAGAAACTGTGCAATGGGTCTGCGAAATCCACATTTAATTCCATTCGTGACATCAAGTTCTTATTGCAAATTTTTCTGAGATTGGAGAGTATCAGTCATCTCCAGCAGTATCACTTTGGGCTCACTTAACTGAGATGTAAACTACACACAAAGATTGAGGACCACGTTGTCAAACCCGAGATTTCATTGCACTTATCTGTTAAAGAAATTTTGTATTTCCAAAGCACTGTTAGCAGGTAACTCTGCCCCCCTGAATTTTGAACATGGACACAAGTTCCACTCCACTTAAACATTACCAGGGATCTGCAACTATAGTCCTTGGTGTGAAAAAGTTGTTCGCGTTGGTATGTTATACCCGGACGACAAAAACAAAAGTTTGGTCATTTTGTTTTTGGACAATATGCTGTTGAAAAATTAAATATTTTTTTGGCAAAAGTTGCTAGTGGTGCTTTGCTTATATAAATTGAGCATGGGACTTCGTCAAAAACAAAAATTGAGCATGCTTTCATTACACAGAATCTGCCTAACTTATCTATCAAAGAAAAAGGAAAAGAAAGGTTCATTTCCAAATTTTCCTTTCAGGTTGTTTATCACTGCATTGACAGTTAAAATATACGATAAAAGAAAACAAAGGAACAGAATCCCTTTTGATGTCAGCTTCCTTCTACATCATTATTGATTCTGTGCCCTTCATGGATCTTCTGTATCTTCCGCCGCACTAAGTTGAATTGCAGAGATAACTATTAGTAGAAACAGAACTGATCTTTATATCATCCCCATCTCTTTCCTTCCGTACCATATTTGTCAAGAACAGAATGCAATGGAGCGGTCACATGATAAATTAAAATACTTCTGGGGGATACAGTCATGAAGATTGGCCAGTGTATAGAAGAAGCATTTGCTTGTTGTTTTCAACTCCATTTTCTGACAGGGATGGTTCTAAAAAGCCGAACTGGTCTTGCAACGAGGATCTCTCCTATAAGAACACGAATATTTTTGTGAGGAGTTGGAATAAAATGTAACCTTGAAAGAATGAATGGAGCCAGTGAAGTACCTCATAATAAGTAGCAGAGAAACCTTGTGAGTAATCTAGCAAGCTCTCTGTGGAAGTTTGTTGGTTGGTCACTGTGACATTGTTCTGAAAAATTATCAAGAGCCAAGAAAGTATCATCTATACAGCATACAACTACAACTACAACTACAACCCATGATTATTTTTAGTACTAGAAAAACGAGGCAGGGTCATAGGGCAATGCAACTGGCTGCAAGCAAGATCAAACTCACCATGGAGAAATCAAAGACAGAAGAGCTAGCAGTG
Source organism: Vigna umbellata (assembly GCF_029865625.1). Classification (NCBI taxonomy): domain Eukaryota; kingdom Viridiplantae; phylum Streptophyta; class Magnoliopsida; order Fabales; family Fabaceae; genus Vigna; species Vigna umbellata. The sequence continues at coordinate 9,466,638 of NC_142174.1, read as the reverse complement.
TCATCAAGAAAAGAAGGAAGGTGTTGGTATTCCTTAACCTTCTGCCTCTTCTTACTTCTCTTGCCAAGTTTTGCTGCCTTAGATGCAGAGTAAAAGCTGCCATTATCTTGTGCATCTGGCAAGTGTGGAGGCCCAGAAGAAGCATCAGAGACCATGGACAGGTCCTCTTCCTCAGCCTCCTCCTTTTTAGCTTTCTTGTCTTTGTATTCGTCGTTATCTTCACCATCAAACTGGGAACTTGCATGTGAAAAGGCATTGTGATTCAGCTGGAGAGATTGCTCCAGGTATAGAGTCCAACCAGACTCACACCCGCTGCTGCATTGTGATGATGCCAATGCATTCATCTTCCTTTCCTTGGCTGCTCCCAAAGGAATGAAATCTAAAAGGGGTAGGTTGGTTATTCACTTACCCTCCAATTTATGATGAAGAGAAGAGTGGTAAAAAGGATAAAAAAAAGAGTTTGATGAAACATGGCAATACATGGTGTGGCCTATTATTAACTGCGTGGCAACGTGGCTGTATAGTTTTGGTTTGGGGTCAGCAACAAGTTGGATAAAGTGTTGGAGAAAACCAAGAGAATCGGACTCAAATCCTAGACTAGTTTTGTCCTGACTCTCCACCCATATGTGCTAAGTGCCAGTTGGGTAGGATATAGAGGGATGCATGTAAAGAGAGAGGGAAAGAGATGAACCACAACCTTCACATGCTAGACAGCGATGCACTGTGTACCCTCTTAACAAAACCAGGTACACGTCCATTTCCCCTTCCACACTGTATGGACACCTATCCCTCTTTTCTCTCTCTCTACACGCATCATTGTTCCATTTCGGGAGAAGATTACCACTACAACACACATGTTACTAAAGGCTGATGCTGTTTTGCATTCGAGAACAAAATTACCATTACTTGTAGCAGAGGTGGTCCAGCCTTAAAAATGAGTTTGATTTAGTGCCCCGTAAGTGTGATTTAGTGTTCAAATGTGGAAAGGAAATAACGCTGTTCTGAGCATAAACAGCACACATTATTTATGATCCTCGTGCCCCTTTTTTCCTTTTCTGTGCCCATCATGTGTGCGACTAAAGAATCACTCAACGGAAACATCACCCTCTTTTATAGTTTGTACTGTCATTTGCTTAGATTTCTGCAGAGCAAAATGTGCGGGTTGTTTTTTCATGTCAGTCTCATTCTCAAACAAGAAAAAAATACTCTTTTTTTTATCTTCTTGAAGAGATTCTTTCACTGTGCATCATGCAAAGAGAGAAAAATAAATGGGTTTTGCAGAACTAAGACAATGGACACTGTAAAATTTCTGGGGCACAGTGCAGTTGACTGGGATTTTATGAATCCACATGCAATCACATTCACCATCCTTCTCTTCTTTTCAAGAATTTACTCTACTGGGATTCACTCAACCATGTGGGCACGTGTGCATAATATTCATATGCGGGCTTCCACATATTCTAACACATGTCTCCACGTGCACACGCACTTTTATCTAAATCCCTCTTCCATGCTTTTCTTTTCAATTTTAATATCTATAATTCTTTTTAAAGTCACCACACTTCTTTAAAAATTCAAATAAAAAATATTATATTTATTTCATTTTATCAGAAAAACATAAAAAAATATATATTTTACGAACTCCAACCGTCTTAACCTGCTCGTGAGAGAATATTTTGGTTGGCTAATTGGGTTAATAATAAATAAACTCTATTACGAATATTTCATTTTTGCCTTTTTCTTTTAAATAACAAAATCATGTTCTTAATAAGATTACACTACTTGAATACCACTACCATGATTGCGAAACTTTTAGCTATCAACCAAAAGAGTTATTATTATGATTCATAACAAGTTAAGTCTTGTAAAAATTTATAAATTTATTTTGTATTACTTTAAAATGATTATCATTAAAAAAAAACAAATTTATCACACGTCGTTCCAAATTAAAAGTACATTTTTAAATGACTTTTTTGGGTAACTAAATTCCATTAGGGTTTCATTAATGTGAAGAAGCATCTGGTTAAAGTTTATCTACTGTTCAAACTACACTCGTGATTAGCTTCTCTTCTTTCTTTCTTTTTTATTTATCTTTTTTCTATGGACTAATCTGTGATCTCGTATGGGCCATTAAGCCCATTCCTATATTGACCCAGCCCAAAGATGGAGAATTATGCAAAAAAAAAAAATTGCCTTGCTTGATTGTGTTTGGGTTTGTTAGTTCTGTTTCCTCTTCTTTCCATCAACAGTGAGGTATAGTCTTTACATTGCACTTCTCCAACTAAGTATGAATATAGCAGAGTTAATTTCATGTCTTTTGCAACCACAACTTTTAAACCAGTTTAAGGATAATGCAATGTACATTCGATTTGTTCTCAATTACTGAAAACACATGCGTTATTTATGTTCATTTTTTTAATAACAAAAAATAATGAAATTGTGATTATAAAAATAAATATAAACAATTCTTACAATTTAATTATAAAAGTTTTATTTTTTTTTGTAAATGATTTTTATTTATTTAATTTATAAAGTAGTTAATTTAAAAAAATAATTAATTAAATTTAAAAAAACAGTTAAATTAAAATAAAACAGTAACTTGGAGGGTAAAAATGAAAAAAAAAAGACATAGAGGGAACTCATTTATATATAAGTATAGATTAATTACAAATTACGATTGGATTGAGTTTTGATTCAAGTATTATAAAATTTAATAACTATTGTGAACATCTAAGACATGGGTATTTATTAGATTATAGAAGATTTAATAAAATGATATTTGCATATTTTTTTAATAAAAATGTTAAACTGTAAATAGGTTTTAATTATATAGAGTTTAGATAGAAGTATTATTTATTTCTCAATAAATTTTTTCTTTATATCTTTTTGACCTATCTTTAAGAGTGTGTTGTATTGGGAATTGAAGTATAAGTTTATGAAAAGTTACACTGCTAGGCTTATTAATAAATTGCTAGATCTTGTATCCGTTACGTATGGTAATGGTTATATGTGTGAATTGGTTAAATAATTTCATGAATTTACATGTATCGTGATACTTCAAAGTTTTTGTTTAAATTAGATTGTTCGGCTTATAAACTCCAAAGTTTATATTTCTTTTATCATAATATCAAATATGTATAATTATGATAAAAATTTAATTTTATACATAATTTTTATCATATGGAAAAAAACAGACAGTGATTTGCTGTGTTGAGGTGTTCGACAGAGTGTAAAATATAAAGTGAGAAAATAAAAATAAATTTATTGGGTGTGTGGAGATATACCCAAATTCTTGTTCTCTGATTCATTCATTCATTCATTCATTTTGTTCATCCAATCATCACATTCCCATCTTCGATCACACCACAACCCAATGAGTTATTATAATCCGCATCAGCAATCACCCGTCGGAGTTCCACCACCGCAAGGTTCCTCCTCCGTTCCGATTCCTTCCTTCTATATTCATTCCCTCTTTCTAATTCACATTCTCATTCTTTTCTTTCTCAGGTTATCCGCCGGAGGGACAAGGAAAGGAAGGATATCCACCGCCCGGATACCCGCCTCCCGGATACCCGCCGCCCGGATACCCGCCTCCCGGATATCCCCCACAGCAAGGCTATCCTCCGCCCTACCCCGCCCAGGGCTATCCTCCGCCGCCCTACGCTCCTCAATACGCTCCGCCTCCGCCCCCGCAGCAACAAAATTCACAGAACTCTGGTTGCTTGGAAGGCTGGTGCGTCTTTCTTTCTCTCTCTCTCTCTCTCTCTCTCTCTAATTTCGATCGCTGAGTCAGATCCGATCCGGCTCTTTCCGAGTTGACTCGGTGACAGTTGTCGGCGTAACGTTAGACACAATTAGCTATTGTGCGCTCTATTCGTAACTGCTTCTTTACATTCTTTTCTTGGAGACTCCGAATCTGGGTTTGTTTTTTTGCGTAGACCCACTGTTTGAATAAAATACTATGTTTTTGCAAAGATGATGTCACATTGGCATAACAAATTTTGAATCATGGGATTTGAATTTTACATGTTTTATTGCTCTTGTTTTTTTTTTTTTCATATTTATGAGTGAGAAATAGATGCATGCCATGGCACTGCATTGTTCTGATATTGATTTTTTGGAATCTGTGAATTGTACAGTTTGGCTGCTCTCTGCTGCTGTTGCCTATTGGATGCGTGCTTCTGAGATGACATTTGCTTTGCACAAACTGGAAACTCGATGAAGTGTGTTTCAGCATTGAACTCGATCAAATCTGTGTCTCTTTTTTCTCTCTTTTCTTTGCTTTACCTTATCCCTTGTTGATTTTTTTATTATTCTTGTTAAATAATATGAACTGCTACTTGTTTCCAAACCTCAAACTGCTTCATTCACCTGCTTTTTATTGCTAAAAAAGTTACACATTGATGCTCCTTCTCCCCAAACCATTAAACCATAACGAGAGATTGAAAAACGAATGCTCTAAAATGACTTCAATTATATTGTCTCGAGTCATGTCAAAAGTAAAATTGTATGATTCTTTATGCTGTTGCAAATACAACAAGACTTGTTTTTCTGATTTATATTCAGTATTTATGTTTTCAATAAATTTTATTTTCCAAGATACATTAATCATGAATTGTTGTCTTGGATTTTATTCAAGTTCAAAAGGCTTACACTCTAAATTGGCAATAAGTTTATTCCCAACTACTAATAGGTTCTTCCACTACTTTATGAAATGGTTAGAGTGAGATTGTATTGGGTTTGTCAAAGAGTCGAAGTGCAGTTAATGAATAAAGGCATAGAGATGTGTGAATGAATGTATATTTTTATTCTGACATTTATTAGATTTTCTTATTTGTTACTAAATTTTAATCTTTTACAAGTGTATCCTTATTATTATTTTTACTAATTTACATATAAATGATTAATATGCATTTATTGTTGAATAAACATGAAACAAAAATACAATAGAGAACTTCAAAACCAATCGAAGAAAATTAAGTTTTCTTTATTTGGGTATTAAATTCTTGAAAGACACTCAATAAATACATTATTTAGCAATTGAAATATTTTAAATGAAAATAATAAATGACAAAACCACACTATGGTAAACAAAGTTCACTGAGTATACTAATTTTTATAGGTGTATAAATACTAAATGTTCATAATTTTGCATCAATATTGTTTAGAGATATCATATTTATCATAATTAAGACTAAACAATGTATAAGTAATGATGGTGATTTTTTTAAAGTTAGTTTTATAGAATTAAAATAAAATTAACTCTTATAATGTTTTTAATATGAGAAAATATTTAATTTAATGTTTTTACTGTCATCACATAGTTACCCTCTGACACAATTTCTTGTTTAACTTATAATTTTTTTATATAAGTTCATTAATAACGTAAAAATTATTATTATTTATTAAGATGAGTATTTTTATAAGTTTTACATAAATAAGACTGAATTTTTGCCTCAATAACACTCTGTTAATCCTATAGTAAAACATGCGTTCACTGACTAATTAGTATAGCAATCGATACTGATACTTCTTTCTTATGCGACTTTTTGTTAACTACAAGTACTATTTAATTTGATTATATATTAATTGATTAATAGTTCATTTAAGAAAAATGTTAACAATACACAATTAAAACACAAAATTAATATACAATCTTTTACTATTGGTTGAAATTTATCGTAAACTATAAAACTACGTGCACAAAACTTATTAAATAAGTCATGCAACTAAAAAATAAATAATCTTTTATGCATTTTAATTAGTGGTTGAAAATATTATTAAATATGAATAATTTAAAGAATCTTTAATATACATTGAAATATGAATCTTTATTATTGTTAAATGAACTAAAAATAAACTAAAAATTCCCTGCATTTGGTTTGCAATCGTTTTTTAGGAAACAGGAAAAGAAAATACATTTAAAATTTTAAAGATTTTGCAAGTTCTTTAAACCATACCACTCTTACATGTTACAAAATATTGTATAAATTTTCTTCCTTTCAGTTTTTACCCAAAGAAAAGAAGAAAAAGTTTACTGTGGAAACAGAAAAGAGTCGCATCATTGCTCTTTTCTTGAGTTTCCAGTAAACAAGTTTGTAAATAAAATAAAATAGAATAAGATTATTTTAAACGGTTTAGTTACTAATCCTTTTGGTATCGCCTTCCTTTTCCCATTAGTTACGAAAACCTTTCACCGAAGTTGGTAGAATTTCAGAAACCAGTCGAATTCGCGGAGCTTTATCGGCGATTGGAAGACCCTTCGTTTCAAAAATTTTCTCGCTTTTTCAATTCCAGGTGATCTCCATGCTCTCATCATTCATACCTTTTAGTTTTATTATTATTCTTGTATATATTATTTTGTTACTATTTGGTATTGATTTTGTACAATAAGGTTGGTTTTGTTTTTTGGGATTGGGAGTACAAGGATTGTGCTTCTTCATTAGATTTCTGTTTTCGGAGGAAATTAACCCAATTCATGTATTGACACTCACACCTGGTTTTTGGGCCTCTTTTTACCCCTCTTATGCAGTAATTTGCAGAATTTTTAACAAATAGAACTCTTTCTTTGGTGCTTTTTTTTAGTATAGGATCCGTCACCCTCATATGATTGCGTGGTAAAATTTTGCTGTTTTTGTTCATTCACTTTTCGACTTAAACGACACGCAATAGGAAGCATTGTACAGACTCATTAGTTCTTCATTTGAGTATAAAAGGCTTAGTGGGGTTAGCTTTTCAACTGCAATCTTAGTGCTTCGAATTTGTCTTATTATCTCTGTGAATCTTTTGCGCTTTATTCGACGGTATGAACTTCGAGGTCTGGCTTCGACAGTAATTGAGCTTTCAATTTTGTTGATTTAATGGTTTTTCCCCCAGAATGGCAGAGAATTCAGATGACGAATCATTGTTGGCTCGCATAGAACAACTGGAAAGGGGTATGTGCATTTTTACTTGTACATGTTACTTTAACTCTCTTACAAGGGTCGTTTTAGGATTAGTAAGAACGCTAGACTGATGTTGATTTGATTAAACTGTTGTATCCTGTAAAATTTTATCTGGCGTTGAAGTCATTTATTATAGTCATTGAACTTACAAAGTATATAATTTTGTAGAGCGTGATGAATTACACAAGGATATCGAACAGTTATGCATGCAGCAAGCTGGGCCTGGATATCTTGCTGTAGCTACCCGATTGCATTTTCAAAGGTATCTGTTTATTTTCCTATTCTTTAGGCAATCACATACAATCTATTATATTCAACTCTGTGCCCAATTAGGACAGCTGGATTGGAGCAGGAGATTGAGAGTTTGAAAAAGAAGTTGGCGGCTTGCTCAAGAGACAATCTAAATCTGGAAGAGGAGCTTTCTGAGGCATACAGAATTAAAGTGAGTTATCGAATATTTTGACTTTGTGGCGTAAAATTCATTGTATTTTGTTTACGTATTTACTTTACTATATTCAGGGTCAACTTGCTGATCTGCACAGCGCTGAGGTTTCAAAGGTCTCTCTCTTTCTCCTCACCCGTTGCTCTTCATTTTGTTTTACACTCTAGCACTGAGATTGCATTAGAGGAATTGCTGTCCAGCTTTAGCAACTTGTGGAGAGTTGCTGGATGCAAAATTACAAACTGATTACATTTATTTGTCTGAATTTTTTTTACACTTGGTTGAAAGTCTTATAAGGGATTATGGTGAGAACATGACGGCAAGCTATAGTTTGTTGTGATCATGCTATAGTTTATTGAAAGAGTTAACATGTTTTGACTGATGTGACTTGTGAGGTGGATTTTTTTGGTTTGTACTTCGACTGAGTTGTCCTCGAGGAATACTGTTACTAATGACTTCAAATTTAATGTCCAGAACATGGAAGCTGAGAAGCAGGTAAAATTTTTCCAAGGTTGTATGGCTACTGCTTTCGCTGAAAGGGATCAAGCAATAATTGAGGTTACAATATTGTCTGTTTTCCTTAAAGAATATCGTTTTCAGTACTTTGTAGTTTTTTGTGGTTGATAATTTCAAAATTCCTTTATATTAACAGGCTGAAAAGGCCAAAGAAAATGAGGAGACAATGTTCCAACAAATACATGGCTTCCACCAGAGGTATCTCAATCTTTGTGTCATTTTAGCGCTTACATATTAATAAAGATAGGTGACTTAGGAGGTCTGAGAAAAGATCCTGCTTTTATTTTATGTAAATAGACGATGATGATGCATTATGCACTTGTTGCTTGATTATGTTTGGTGTAACATATTGAGATCCACCCAAGAATTATAACAACTATGGTTATCATAAGAGACATGTTTTACTTTTCCTCACCTATGGTTTTCCATTTTAAATGATTTATTCATCTTACATGGCAAATTTGGGATGTTGCATTTCCATATAGTCTACATTTATTTCAGTTGAAACTGTTCTTGCAAGTTGCTAGTATGTCTGTTCTCTTTATATGGAAGGCCTTGTTTTCTGTAAGGTAATTTACTAAGCAAGATTGAAAGATTAAAACTTATGTGCCTATTTTATGATTACCTATACCTCTGTTCTCTATGATCTTGTTTTCTATGACATGGAGGATATGTTTACGTGGAAAAACAATTTTTGTTTTACTTGCAACCTATCTTTAACACAGGGTAGAGGAGCTCACCGCAGATTGCCTTAAACTAAAGGAGTTTAATGATGCTCTACAAATTGATCAAGCAGTGCATATGAAGCAAAATGAAAACTTCAAGAAAGTAGTGTTCTCGCTCTCCCTCCTCTGTAACTCTATCTTTCATTTTTATTTCCTTTGTTAGTCTGTACAAAGCTTATCCAATGGTTTCTTAGGATACAAAACTAATACATGAAAAATAGTTATCTTGCATATATCCCTATCAAGTTCTTCAATATGCAATTTATAGTAACATATTTGTTTTGGCATTTAATGGATCTTAAATACATGACTAAACTTTTGGTTCTCTCTTTGTATGTTTTTATGAATTTCAGGTAATTAATAAGTTCTTTCAGATCAGACAACCTTCTGTGAAGGAATTTGAAGATACAAGTTGGGATGAGAAATGTGCATGCCTTTTGGGTGACCCTGAGGAGGCGTGGAGTTTCAATGATGCTTCCACCTCTAAATACGTTGTAAGATTTCAAAAACCCTAATATTCTCTTTCCTTGATTATCAGATGATGTGTTCCTTATGTTATGCTGGTTGTTCAGCATGCTATCCAGCACGACTTGCTATAACTCACCACATCCTTTGGAACGTGGTTTGATTTGGCATGCTATTTACTTATGAGATAACAGATGACTGTTAAATAGGAGATTACAGTAATGAGATTATATATCTGTACATATTGTGAATAACACTTTCTCAGACAGAGTGCATTAGAAGAACAGCTGGAGAGACTTAGGAATTCCATGGATTACCTTCAAAATAAACTGAGGGTGGTATGATCTAATTATCTTTGTTATCAGCTTATTGCTGCGTAGGTAACCCTAATTTTCAATCATCAGTTATTCTTACTCTGTTTTGGACGCTTTAGGGCTTGGAAATTGAAAATCATTTGAAGAAGGGAGTCAACGTACTGGAGAAGAAACAAGTGAGTACTTTCAAAATTTGGAATCAAAATGTCATTTTAATACATCTGTTTATTCTGGTTTCTGATAACTTATTTGCAGATTTATATGGACAAATTGGTTCAGAACGGCATAGCAGACTTGAAAAGTTATCATTCTAAGTGTAGGGATGAAATTATGAACTTACTTGGTGATGGAGAATCCTTTATTAAATCCTTAACCAATGTAATTGATGAAAAAATCCGGAGTTTTGATCTGAGTACCGTACCAAATTTGACCCTTCAAAGAGATGCGGAACTAGAAGAATCTGAAGGTGTTGGTATGAATATAAGCCCTCAAGCTAAACCTATCTCTGATTACAAGGTTTGAAACTCCATGCTAATACTGAATCCCTTTTACAAAAGGACAACTCATTTTTGTTTATAGCAAATAGTGCACTTGTAGAAATACGATACTTGTAGAACTATAGATAGTGCATAGCGTAGTAAAGGAGTATGATTTATTTCATATTCTAAGTTACAGACTGATTGTAGCATACTTTTCTTGGATATTTAAATAGTTGAGGATTAAAAATATGATAGCATTACACACAATTACAAATTAAAACAATGGACTAAAAAGAAGAGATGTAGAGGGAAAAGAATGACATAATATCCTAAGAAAATGAGTTTTTCAATCAGTTCAGTATTTGTCAAGCCGAAATTGGGCTAGTCACCTTCAATGGCAATGTGACCAGCCCAATCATGTTTAAGTGATACGGGCTGATGTAATACTCTCATGCTCACCTGATTACTTCCAAGCTGAAAACAAGCCAGGCTTATAACAAAGAATGCAGTGGGTTTTCCTACAGCTTTTACAATGTATTCTATCAGTAAGATAAACTGGTTTTTAATATAATAAAGAAGTTCATTATTTTTTATTTTAAAATTAAATGTGTTAATTATGATGGTATAATAATGGCAGTGCTCTTATTAAAGTAGCAACGGATATATCTTAACTTGGTCGAGTTTACCGTCTGTCTTCATTTTATGGATATTTTTTGATAGTTACAAGATGCAAGACTAATAATCTTTTATTTACTCTTTCACAGAGGAACAGTCCTAGGGCACTGTCAGTGGGTGCTGGCTTAGAAGGTGATGCATCTAATGTTTTAGCAATGGCATTGCAAGAGAAGGTATTTTTTTCATCTTCACTTTTATTAAAATATTGTGTATTTACTTTCTCCTTTTCTCATTGCTAATCAAGATATTTGTGCTTCCAACTTCTTGCGATCTGGCTCTCTGATATTTACCATGCTTTATATTTCAGGTTGATGCATTATTGCTTTTATCACAGCAGGAAGAAAGACATCTACTGGAGAGAAATGTGAATTCAGCCCTACAAGGTAAAACTGAAGAACTTCAGAGGAACTTGTTGCAGGTACTTGTCTGTAACACTTTGGAACACTGCAATTACTGATATTCCAGTAGCTTGGTTCTAGTAGAGTCTAGAAAATGGTTTATGGTCGTGCAAAGTGTACTATACAGGCTAACTTGGTCTGAGAAGAATGTTAGTTGTTTGTGTGCACTATCTGAGTTTATATTTAACTGAACTTCACAAAATTGGTTTTTAAGATGAAGATTATATATATATATATATATATATATATATATATATATATATATTATAATTCGGCCTTACTTCTAGTCAATCTAGAATTTCCAACCATTAGTTATTTATTTTTTATCTATTTATAGACCATGTTTGGTGTCATTATGAAACTTGAACATCCCAACTAGTTTGCACCTTAAAGTTCCATCAATAATTTGCCACTATATAAGCCATCATAAAAGAAAGAACATACAAAAGCATGAGGAGACTAGGCCAAAACTCATGCAAGAAAAAAACCACCTCCAAACAACTCACAAAAGCTGAATTATGGGGAGGCTTAGGTGATTTTGAAAGAAATCAAATCTAATGTTAGAAGGTAAATTGTCAAACTAAAAGAAATCAAGTCTATTATCCACATCAAAGTTAGCAAACGCATCAACTCTCGTATTCCTCAGCGAAAAGATATGAGAAAACTTAAACTCCAAAGCTTTGCAAATGATTAGAGCTTTTTGCCAACGGGTCTCCAGCTTCCATGGAACAACTTCTGGGTTCTCAAACGCATGACAAAGTTATGCACATTCATCAGATTATGATCATTAGAAGCAGCAAAACGATTAGAACAATAATTCAAAACATGAGTCTCAATTTGTTTTTTACTATTCAAAATATTTTCTGAATTAATCAGTTTAGTAATATGGTAGAAGTCCTTCTCGTTTTAAAATTTGCATGGAAAAATCTAGTGCCTCTATCACCATCATTAAACCAGTCAATGCGTGCCTTATCCTTCCAGAATTTAGATGGCCTTTACAAAGCCAGCTTAAACTCATCCAGGGATTATTGGTTATACTATATTCTTTTCTTTTTTTGTAATTTTTTATTCATAGTTTTCATCAATGAAGCTATGGTATGTTCCTCTTCAAGATATGTAAATAGTATGTTAGAAATAACTTTTGTGCCTCTAACTCCTGTGTCGAAGCAACAAAATTTTAGAATCACATGTACAAAGATCGTTGATACTATTTACTGTTCACAAATAGCTTTTTACTTGGATTTTATTTTTTTTAACTTCAGGTTACTAATGAAAAGGTGAAAGCTCTCATGGAATTGGCTCAATTGAAGCAGGAGTATCAATTACTTTTGGAGTATGATTACTTTAATGATGACAGTTGCTAATTCAGTAATTTTTGCATCACTGTATATTTTTATGCGGTTGCCCTGTTATTTTGGAGTGAATTTTTTCCAAAGCATATTTCCTGTTTTCTTCAATAAAAATGTCCATTGCAGAGTAAATATTATTTTTATACTTCTGGTTCTTGTGTTATTTTACTATTTTAAAGGATAAAGTTTCACTAATATGCTTTGCTGCTATACTATTTTTCGTACGTGTATCTTATAAGGTAGTATTTTACTTACTTTTTTTTGTACTTTCCCAATTCTTTAAAATTCCTCTAATTAATTTCTGTAAAAGTTTTATTATTGGGCCTTTTGTTCATTGGTAAAAGTTATGTTTCGGCTTCTCCATTTAATGAAAGGAGACTAACAAAAAAGTTGGGCAAAATACTACACAAGTAAATGAATTTGATTGTCTTCAACTCTTCATTCTTAGAATCTGGACATCATGCGAAGAGCTTATATGCAACATCAGTATATTATTTTCATTTTTCGGGTTTTAAAGTAACACTAGTTATCTTTATGATACTGAAGTACGAAGCTCAAAGCCGTGCTTTATTTTTCATTTCCCTGAAACTTATTGCTTTAAACCACAATAGCAACCACCACCTTATTGCTATAGAAATTACAAAGTCTTCATGAGTCTAATTGACTTTGATTGCCCTTCATATACCCTACTTCTGTCTTCTGGCACGCTGTTGGTGTTTCTTTTCACAGTCTTGATAATTTTATAAAAACTAGATTTATTGTATTGCATGCGAACAAAGTAATAGAATATATTTATGGAACAATCAGAGTTCAGCTATGTCTCTTCCTTTAATCTTATTTTTATGCTTTACTACTGTTGTTGTTTTACAAGCAATTGGATTTTTCATCATTCATCAGCTTCAGTTGAATTTATCCCACTCTAGTTGTGTTTCCTTCTCCTGCTACTTCAAAGGATTCTCCTTTAATGTGGAATGTCATTTATTTTATTTCGTTCTATTGCATGTGCAGAAAATTGGGTAATGAACCTAATCAAGAGAAAGGTGTGGTCAACACTGGAGACAGAAAGCTTGTTACTCGTGAAAGAGATGGAACTTTAAAGAACTTACTAAAGAAATCCTATTTGAGACGATGGATTGCCCCCCTGGATGTTAGTGTAAATGAAGTTGACAGTAGTTCAAATAATGAAGGGAAAACTCTCAATCATCAATCCAGCGGCAGTATAGATTTTGCAAGGCATGTGTTAAATTTCGGAATTTGTGTGTTCTGATTCTATTCCATTAATGGATGATTGTGGCTTAGACTTACCGGTTTTGGGTAAGTAAAATTTTATGGTAGAAGGATGATACCCTCAGTCCAAGATACAATTACAAAAAGCTTTTCATTTCAAAATACTTCAGGGGAACATTTCATTCACCCCAAGGAGATGAGTAGGGTATTAGACTTCGGTTTGTCAAACACAAGATATTGCCTTACTGCACTAAAATTAATCCCTTCGGGTTCGGGATAGTTTAAACTTTAAACCATGTCAATGTCAAATCTATTTTGAGATAGCATCAAGTATGGTGTTACTTTTCAGCCTTCTGTTTATTTACGTAGTTTACTTCTGTGTAGCAGAATGAAGATTGAAAATGCAACTCTCAAGGAAAGCATGGAAAGCATGGAACATTTAACTTCATCAATTCATCGGCTTCGTCTCTCTCTTTCAAAGGTATCATACTGTTTTATTTCACAACTGTAAAATTTTGATATTTGAAAGAGACCAGGGAAAGATGGGGCTTCATGTTGAGATTGCAATGTTTTAGGTCAAAAAGGGAAATTGTTGAACTTAAGCTCTCTTTTAACATGGATTAACCAGAAACCATACCCTGTTTACTTTTTGAAACTTGAAAGCTAAAATGTATTGACATGGATTTTAGGCCAAGGAGTGTGTGACTTCGGAAGGTACAATTTCCGGTGTTTCAGAAATCCTTAGTGACGTTATTCATGAAGCAGAACTTTTAAGGACTGCTCTAAGCAGCTCCTTGCCAACCAGCTGGCCTGTTGAGGAAGATATTAGTTACATTGGATACAGCGTGGGCACTGACAGGGGAGATCACGAAGGCAGTGATGAAAAGATGGATACTGTTTCTGCTGCAGGGCTTGAAATGGTCGAGCTTTTGATTTTTTCGGCTCAGACTTTGATGGACTTACAAACCAAAATAGTATTCGTTCCTGGTATAGAAGTTTTATGAACAGCTCCTTGTGTCACAGTATAAGTCATCTTAGGTGCTTTGTATATTCGGCTGGTGTAGCTGAAGCCCGTTGTCCTGCTTTGATCCTGCAGGTCATGAAACATGTTGTGTTTATAACTCTCACGCACCTGCAGTTCTTCCTTGCCTCTAAGCCTAAGATTAGTTGCATGCCAATTGTTTCTATGACGGTATTTATTCTATTACAATGTGTTCATGTTAGTCTGTGATGCTTTTAAAGATTGTAATTTATTAACGTATCATGTGTTGAGTTTAACCTGGGTCACCCGCAAGAAAAAAAAAAATCTATTATTAGACTTGGAGATATTTCATATTAGAAGATTCTCAGGATTAAAATCATTGAGAAGTTGAATTCAAATCAATATGAAAGTCAATATAAAAACTTAGGTAGTTTTGAGACGTGGTTGCATTATTCCTTGAAGTGTACTTTTTCTGCACTAGGTTTTCAAATTAAACAACCTAAAAATCCACAAACCCATTTTTCGTGACAATTACTTAGTGACCAATGAACCAACATCTCAAATTTTTAAATTCCAAATTAAATATTCACTCTAATAAGTTGTACATGCTAGGTTTTATCAACTATCTAATTATGTAAATCAAATTATATATTAAAAACTTTTTCAACTATTTAATGCTTCATTACATAAATTTTATCTATCGTATATATCTTCAAAACACTATAACACCTATTTGAAATTTCTTACAAGGGATAGTGGAGTCAATGTTAAACTATTTGAACTTAAATTAATATAATTTAACTTAATAAATGTTTTAAATTAGTGTTTCAATTCACGGTGACATTAATTTATACCATATATTATAAATTTCATCACAACTTTAAAAACTCATCTAGATTGAATGAAATTTGATGTAATTTGTATCATAGATGGTTGGTAGAGTCAATTTCATTTTGCAAATGAACGTCGAATTTCATACAATTTCATTATTTCAACCAGCAAATTTTTTATTAATGCTTATGTACTCAAATTTGGTGTATTTTACAAATTAAACATCTATATGTATATATTTCTCACTTTTGGTTAATTATGCTAAAAAAATTATAGTAAAGGTTAATAAAATAAAATTATGGAACATACTGTATTATTTACTTATTAATATTCATTTGTTTTCAGTAGGATAAAAGATTGGGCTTATTAAGAAGCAAAAGCCCAATAAAAGTTCGGGCAGAAGTGAGCGCGAAGTGGAAGGCGATGGAGGGAACCGAAGCCGCAGCGAATGGTGATGGCGACGGAGATGGTGGCGATCGTCCATGGCAATCTTACCACACTGTTTACACAACCGCTAAAGCAGGTCTCATTCTTCTCTTTAATTCACTTTCACAAACACTTATTTCGCTCTTGTTTCTCTGAATTTCACCTTCGAATTAAATGGATTCAATTGCTCTGCTATTGCCTATTGTTAAGGAATGGAAGGGGTTGACAAGGAGAAAGTTCAGAGAGTAGTTTACGAAATGAGTAAAGGATCCAAATATTTTCAAAACGAGGAACGCAAGGAGGCTTTTATTAACCAGAAAATTCAGAACTTGCGAATTCAGTGTACTAAGCTCACACAAGCAGACCTGGCCCACTATCGCAAGGTAATATAATGAAATCATCTCACGCTTGTAACCCGATTCTCTTCTTTCTAACAAATTCCCATTTTGTTGGTTCCCTTTCTTTAAAGGAGAGCTCATTAAATTTTAATGATTTTAACACATTAGTTTAATGTATCAGTTTTTATTATGACAGGTGGCTGATAGAAGAATTGTTGAGCAAGAAGCTTCGCGTGACCTTTCGAGGATTTGGTTACATGTAGATATGGATGCTTTCTATGCTGCAGTGGAGACTTTAAGTAATCCTACATTACAGGGCAAGCCAATGGCTGTTGGGAGCATGTCCATGATATCCACTGCCAACTATGAGGTTTACTTTCTCAATGCATTATAATCTTGATATATTCTTTTTTTCACTATTTTGGAATCTGAAATGATCTGGTGGATGTTTGAAAAAATAATCCGCATGAACTCCACTGAATTGTGGAATTCCTGGTTCTGATCTGGTCTTTACCCAGGCCCGAAAATTTGGGGTTCGTGCTGCCATGCCTGGGTTCATTGCACGTAAGCTATGTCCAGAATTAATCTTTGTCCCAACAGATTTCAAGAAGTATACTTACTATAGTGATTTGACTAGAAAAGGTATTATTCTTTTTGTGATCAATTTGGTGACTTTTTCTTTTAATTAATGATGCTAGCTTGATATAAACTTATTGTTGTTAGTTTTCCGGATATACGACCCCAATTTCATTGCTGGTAGCCTGGACGAAGCATACCTTGATATAACTGAAGTTATCAAAGAAAGGAATGTCAAAAGTGAAGAAGTAAGTTGGCACAATTAAATTAACAATGAAAGACCTTTAATGTATTCAATCTCTTGATTTTTTGAATTTGGACGTAGATTGCCCAAGAACTCAGAGCTGGTGTTTATGAAGAGACCGGTCTCACATGTAGTGCTGGAGTGGCACCAAATCGCTTACTTGCCAAGGTTCTTTCTAACTCGCATTTTCTTGATAAACTGTAAAGTAGTAGAGATGAAATGATTATTTTATCTGCTTGGGAAATTTCATGCTATTACATTACAATATTGACATTTAGTCTCATGTAGGTTTGTTCAGACATAAACAAGCCAAATGGACACTATATTTTGCCAAATGACCGCATGGCTGTTATGACCTTTGTATCCTCCCTTCCTATCAGAAAGGTATGCTTGAGTTTATATGCCCTTGCTTGTCTTTAAAAGAGGTTGCTTTGTGATTAATAATCATGAATGATATTGACAGATTGGGGGCATTGGTAAGGTCACAGAACATATTTTAAAGGGAGTTTTTGAAATTAACACATGTGAGCAGATACTGGAGAAGAGTAGCTACCTTTATGCACTTTTCTCTCAGCCAACAGCAGGTTAGCCATCTGTTCAGGTGTTGTTGCTCTCGTTATTACTGCGCAAGTTGTGTTTACTCCCTGTAGATTTTCTATATTTACGTGGAAATTCAGCTGAACTTAAAACAAGTTATTTATTTTGTATTTTGATGTCTATTCTGAAAACAAGTTATGCTCTCTGCTGCTACTATTTTGGCAAGTTTGTAATTTAGGTTTTCTGACCATTGTTTCTTGTGTTCATCATATGTCCCGTTCCAAATTAATTATGGGATTCTTTAATAACATGTTTCTTTTTGTCAATTTGCTGCAGAGTTTTTTTGCTCTGTAGGTTTAGGTCTTGGGCAGACAGATTCTCCCCAAGTAAGATTTCGGAAAAGTATTAGTAATGAAAGAACATTTTCTGCCACTGAAGATGAGGTGCTATTGCATAAAAAATTAGGTATCCATCTTGTCTATTACCGTTTAACCTTTAAAGGAAAATTGTTTGATTGTAAATGTAGTCAACGTATTCTAGTGAATTGTTTGGGCTTTGTAGTACCTCTTTATTGAAACTGATATCTGGGGTTTCAATTGATTTGGATTGCAGCCCTAAATTTACTATGCATACTTGACTTTTCAAAAAGTTTAGCTATGTCATGCTGAGTTTTTGAATTAGATAGGACATTGGGTATATTGACTCATCAGCATATGAATCATGCAAAGCTTACTTTTGCAGTGGAGCTTGCTGAAATGCTATCGGCTGACATGCAGAAAGAGGGTCTGTGTGGGCGAACATTGACTCTTAAACTGAAAACTGCTTCTTTTGAGGTATTACTAGTTATTAATGCTTTGACATTTTCCTAGTAGTCGAGAGAAATTTAGTTGGTTTGTCACCTCTGTGTATTAAAATTGATTGGAAAAAAAAGTCACCTGTTGTTCAAGAGAAATTAAGTTAACCTCAAGGATGATTTTGTTGTCTTCTTTAATTTTGTTCTAGGCCCTTTAGAGGTGCTTTATTGTATCCCTACATTTTACTGTCCTACTATACTTTTCTTTCAAGTTCTAATAAATGCACAACCTACAGGTTCGGACCAGAGCTGTGACTTTACAAAAGTACATCAGCTCAACTGAGGATATCTTGAAGCATGCTAAAAAGTTGCTAAAAGCTGAACTTCCTATTTCAGTAAGATTGATAGGTATGTGGTTCTGTTAGGTTTGTTATTGTTGAGATTTATCAAGACAGTGCTCGAGGCCAAGATAAAAAGGCACTTAGTGCTTACAGATAGACTGTGAGAATTCATATTGGTGCCTCATCTGTGTCAGCGTAACAAAGATTTTTCTTCTGTTAGGCCTTAGAGTATCTCAGTTTAATGGAGACAAATGTAGTACTACGCCTGATCCTACACAGAAGACCATTACCAACTTCATTACTTCGGGAGATGTCAATAGAAATTGTAGTTCTTTTCCAGATGTTGCAGATCGTGACTTTGTCAGTGATGCAGAAACCAATCTTTCTGTTGACATTCAGCAGACGAGTCAACTTGATTGGAAAGATCCTTTTGTTGGTAACTATTTGTCAGATGGAGATTACCAAAGCTGTATTCTCCGGAAAAATGATGGTATAGAAGAGGTCTCTCTCTTTCTCCCCACTTGTTTAGACTTGTAGCAGATATTTAAATGGACTCAGAAATTATTTGAGGAGTGTTCTCCTGTCACTTCTATTTATGTTTTCTGTTATGTTACCAGGTACAAACACCTAGTAATGATGCTACAAGTTCTCACCACAGTGGATTTACAGAAGCGCTGGGATCTACTTCTTTCCAGGAGCAGTTTGAAGGCATAAATGTGCTGAATGAATCTAAGTTCCTGGAGAGTGCGAGGCTTAATTCTTGTTCTCAGGAGATGACAATGTTGTGGCTGAATGACTACAAATGTTCACTTTGTGGAATAGAACTACCTCCAAGTTTTGTTGAGGAAAGATTGGAGCACTCTGATTTTCATCTTGCTGAAAAGCTTCAAAAGGAAGAATCTAGGATTCACCAACCATGTATTCCTAGTGGAAGGTACGATATTTATCTTTTACAATTACAAGTTGATAGATAGGAATTGACAGAGTGCAAGCGTGTGTTCAGATTTTTGCTTATGTATTATTTAATGTGACGTATTGACAAATGTTCTTTCAGTCGGAGTCAAAAGAATGGAATCACTATACAAAGCAAATCTAAGAAGCAAAAGTTGTCGCAGAAAGAAGGCAAATTTATACCCATTGATTCCTTTTTTGTTAAAAAGTAATCAATCATAGCTGTCAAATTTATTATAATGTACAGAATAACAAAAATTTTGCCTTCTATTGTATGATATACATGCTATTTTTTCCTTGTAACATGTACAAAATAAAAATTCATGTGCTTGTAACTTAGGCCTTAGTATTAAAGCTTGTAATTTAGGTTGTGTAAAATAGTTTTTTTCACACTACACTATCTCCAAGTTGAATTGAAGGGACTTAAATTGACAGGAAAGAAGTTGTTTTTCAAAAGGTATTTCTCTGACAAACAGGAGTTGGTTTATTGGCAACACATTTTCTGATACAGTTCAAGGAGAGAGATGAGGGATACATTTTTTTTTTATATAAAAAAGTGTGATGAATTTTCTATTTGTTTTGAAATACTTTGAGTATAAAGTTTTTTAAGTATACCTATTTTGTGTTTGACAAATCCCAAAAAAAATAGTCTCCATGTTTGATGGTGATTTTATTTGATGATGAAGAAAAAAATGGCTTCACGAGAAACAAGATCAAAGAAGCTCACACATTTGTGGCATTGTCATGTTCGGAAATTCTTTTATCTTGTTACTATCATTAGCAAAAGTAGAAAAATTTGTCATCCATTAAGTGAAAATGAATAATTTTTTGGTTATACAAAAAATTAATAAATGGTTGTAGATATTTCTTTTACTTAATTATTTTTTAAAAGGTCAATATTCATATACAAATATCATGATTATTGTGAGTGTTGCAGTGATTGCTTAGTTTAATTTTATGTTCTTAATTTTGTTTCTTATTTTTAGTTTTGTCTCTTCTTATTGATCCAATAGTTTTTTTTTTAAATTAAATATATTTTTAATTTTTAAATTTAGACGTAAAATTTTAAACACAAAAATATGTAATGCAAATGAATTAGAAGATTTATATTTATATAGTTTTCAAGTCTGATGATGAAAATGTATCAAAATTTGAGATAAAAAAAATAATTTTATATATAAATTTATAAACTAAAAATATATTTATTATTTTTTAAACAAATATTTTCATATAAACAAATAATTTAAGCAATGATGTTTAACATTAATTAACCCTCTTAATCAATTATATTAGATATAAGACAAATATATTTAAATGAAAGAAAATCTCCTCACTTCATACTACCAAGAACTTCATTGATTTTCATGACAATAACTTATTCCAACATCTCAAGTATGTGTTCAGAAGGATGATAATTAATATCTATGATGAGTATAATTTATAAATGAGGTTATTTTTTCAAAACATGAAAAGTGTATCCATTTCAACATTTCTGAAAAAAAAATATCTAAACTTTACAAATGTCTTGTTAATGTAATCTTACGGTTAACTTGTTATATTTTAACTACATACTAACGTTAAAATAAATCAATTAATGAGCGATCAATAATTTTAAAATTATAGAAAGTTTTTCAATTGAAATTTAAAATATATTGATTAAATTAATAAAATTAAATATTCATAAAAAAAATATTGAAAAGAAGAGTGCGTGCATTGTGTAGATAAAAGGAGAGAAAGAAACCTAAGTCATAAGACTCGTTCACTCACTCGCTTCTGAGAATGTCTCGTCGTCACTCCGATTCCAAGCGACGCCATTCCAGATTCGATCCGCAACCCAGGTTCCTCTCTCTTTTCTTCTCAACTTTTCCGTTTCTCTTTCTCCCTCTTCACACTTTTAATGCTTAAATTGTTTGGTCTATTTTTTAAATTTTGGGTTGTGCGGTGTTTAGCAGTAATTCCTATCGCTCTTTAATGCGTTTAAGCCAATCAATAATTCTAAATTTGCAACTCGAGTTTGGAAAGATGCGCGGGTGTTGTAATGATGCATTGTATTGTATTGAATTGTAGCCCGAAGAGATATAGGAGGGATGCGTATGGAAAAGAAGAGAAAGAGAGAGTGGCAAACGGCGCTAACGTACAAAATGGAGACCACCGGCGGCTGAAAGAACATGATCCTCCTTCGACTAAGCAACGATCTGCCTCTCTTCACAATAAACCAAATGATCAGCATGCACCTCATCCCACTCAAGTATCCACATCTCCCTTATTTTCATTCTTACTTTCTTTCGCTTTTAATTTGTTTTTCACACTGTCGGAACTATATCAAAATTCTTGCTATCGGAAATTATTCTTACGGCTTCAAATTTGGAAGCGCTTAGAATATTTAGTTACTTGTGTTTCCATATGAAATAAAATCTCTTCATTCAACTAGAGATTTTAAATTTTGTGTGCTTGATTTTTATTCAGTGTACGCATTCTATTTTTTTGGGGGTGATGTAGTGGGGTTCGTGTTCAGCACCATGCCTTCAAGTGCCTCTGTATATATATAACCACCTTAGGCTTGCCTATGCATGTCTTATAACAGCACGAGAAACGAGGTAGCACTGGGCAGGTTGGCCAAAGCTCAGGTCAAAGGAAAGCAGGTGGTGAGTTTCCATTTTTTATTTATTTTGGTTTTGTATTATCTTCGTATTTTCTGTTATCTTTTCAGTCATGAGTCGTGATTGGAAGTCCCGTATAGGGATGATTTGTATATTGACTCTAGTCATGCAAGTGCAATATTTCTTTCATTTTATGCTAGAAAAAATGCTCTTTTTTTTTTCAGTTATAATGTGTTCTATTCATTTTGTTGTAAAATGTGGTTGAGAATTAAAGAAGTTTTTGTAATTTTGAGCAACCCGAGCCTTCTTTTGCATGAAGTAGAAATATGACTTACAAACACGAAATAAATATAATCTAATTGCTTTCTTTTATTTTAGAGCGTGGATGGTGGAAGGACACAAAAAAGCAACTCCATGAAAGGGCAGAGACAAGTCACCGTAGAGAACAGAGAGATGGTAAATCACAGGCTAAACTAGATGATAATACTTTCCAGAGAAGAGATGATTTTTCTGAAAGGAAAGAGGATCCACTTCCTACCTTAAGGAAAAGACCTGCATTTAGGGAGAAGAGGATTCCAATGGAATCAGTAGATGCTAATCTGGTTGCAGCAGTGGCGGTAAATTTGAGTGAGATTAACCACCCTGCAGGAAGGAATGACAGGAAGAAGGAGGAAAGAAGCAACAATCCACACCATTTGGGTAGACCTGAAAAGCCTTTTGCAGATGACAGAGCACCTAACAAGGCTGGAGCTAGGAGAGATGGGTTTCCATCAAGAGGAAGAAGGTATGGGGACAATGACAGTTACAGGGGAAGAGATAAATTTAATGGAAGACAAGGTTATCGTCTGGATAAGATTCAAACTGAGAAGTGGAGGCATGATTTATATCAAGAGGTAAGTAAGGATCCCATTCCACAGAACGAGGATGACCAGATTGCAAAGCTGGAAGCACTCTTGGCATCATAATAGCAAACAGCAGGCAGATCTTAAATCGTGCCTATCAACTTATAAGCATGTGTTGCTATAAGCTGTTGAGTCTATCTCTGTATCAAGTTATTGCCACCTTCAAAATGCCAGGGATGTTAAGCACAACAGCTATCAGTTTTTAGAATCTATCTTGATTCAATCCTCGATGTCTGAGACTGACAAGCTTTGAAAGTGAAATTACATTGGCTTTACGAAGAGCAAATTGGTATTGAAATGCTCGAGTTTTCCTCAACTACCTTTAAGCTTGTTTTAGACAATCCCTAGTTTGCAAGTTTGTCAATGTCTAGAATTTGTATTTTGGTCTATTTATGTGTAACGCTCTCAAGTATGTCAAGGTCGTGATTGGGTTGAATTGGAGAGGGAAGTATCTCAATTTTCATAACATGACCTGGTAAAAGTCTCTACATTTAGGAACAAATGACTACAAGTTACGGACATTTGCTTTTATTTAACATTGTTAAATGCTAAAGAAAATCGACGAAAAACTGAATAATGTTAACAATTAGATTGCAGGTGAAGAAAATAACTCCAAAAGCGTGCAAATTCAAATATCTATATATATATATATAATCATTGTTAATTGTAATTTATTGTTTCTCTAACGGTTTGTCTTATATTATTTGAGAATTCGGCTAAAGAAGCTTGTATAATTGACAGCGGTCATGAACGATCTGTGCATTGACCTGTAGATAGTTCAGTTAAGTTGTGGGAATAGGAAGTGAGTAATTAATTCCCAGGCGAATCTTCTCGCAAACCCAAATTTAAGAAAGCTGGGAAGCAGTTTGCAACCAAAAGGGCGAGCCTTGTTTTCCAAGGCATTTTTTCATCTTGTTTATGCAAATGCTAATTCTAATCCGCATTAGAGCCAAAATAAATGAATTTATAGTGAGATTAACCACTGGAAAAAATTAATCATATTCAAATTTCGTCAACAGAAGAACTAGAACTACAATTAAATATTAAATTCATTTCATTCCTTTTCCTTCAATAAAAACAACTTTTTAGATAAACACGACAAGTAGTTTATTAATTTGAATGAATAAACTGATAAAATCCATGAAAATAATAAGACATAATTTTAGAATAAGACTGGAAGAAAGAAATAAGTATTGTAATTTTACAAATTTTTAAGCACTAGAAATTAAACCAAATCGATATTAGTAATTATTCTCAAACAATTTTCCTTCTCCAATTTTGTCAAACTAAAAGATTCTTACACACTCATATCATCTTGGTCGCACTTCAGCCAGTGCACCTTGACCTCTATAGTTCTACACTTCTAATTCTAGTTTCTGTAAGATTAAACTAAAAAAAATACATGAACTAGGAGACATTTAAAATTGAGGGCAGGAATTAAATTGAGGTTATATGATATCAAATAACAAGATCTTCTATGTCTGTGAGGGGTTCTGCACGGGCAAGAGACTTGTCTGGTATGTTAACCACCAATTGTCCACAAGCACCACTTATGTCTTGACCCATCTGCTTCCTAACTGTTGTTCGAATATTATATGTACCTCTGAGAATTTTCTGAAAATTTGAGACTTTCTGCTCACTGGTAGGTTTGAATTGACTCAAGGTACCGATAGGGTTGAAAGGTATTAAGTTCACTACCTGTTTCATAATTCAGACCATAGGCAAAAGGTTAGTACTTAGCATTGCGTAACGGAGCAGAGGATGAAGATCATGTTTAGGAACTCTTGTTCTGAGAAATAAACACCACTATTCATCAGTGTCTGCATTTTAGAGCAGAACGGTGGCATGGGAATTATAGTGGCAGAGCATAAATGCTTGTCAGAGACTTTGAATAGAGAAAAGAACAAGCAATTTATAAATCTATAAATGCAATTCAGTGTAATTTACTCAAAATTCAGAAATTTCCCGTGTGCTTCTAAGTAAATATTGAGTGCTTACCACTTGAAATGTCTCTAATAGTTTTCCCAATTGGTGGGCATGCTGCTCTCCATCATTCACCCCGTCAAGCATTATGTATTCAATCAGTATTTTCTGCAGACTAGTCAATGACGAAATATTAAAGCCTCCAAAATCACTGAAATCGTTCACAAAAGTTTACATAATAATACCCTCAATTATTATGAATGATCAGTAATCACCTTTTTCTTTGATATTCTTGCAGTGAATTCATAAGTTTTTCCAAAGGAAAAGCACGAGCAGCAGGCATTATCTGACAACGAATGTCTTGGGCCGGTGCATGCAGAGAGACTGCCAAGTTCAAACCAGGCAGGTCATTGTGAAGCTTGTTGATAGCATGGATGATACCAACCTATTAAGGACGCAACCACGCATTTCATAAGCTAGAAATTTCCAGTATTCAACAGTGTTTGTAAAAGAAATTACTTAACAGAAGAACAAACAATACATAGCAACGGCAAAGTCCCAGTCCAAGATTCTAATTATAAGCATAATCTGTTTTTAGGGCCTCGGGAAATTCTAAGATTTTACTCAAACGGTAAGCCACATGGTTGTAAAGTTTCGGGCACGAGATACATTACCCGCCCAATAATGGAATAAAACCAATCAGGTTATAGGAAGGGATGTCAGAAAAACTATAAGAAAATAATGCAATCGCATAATGCATATTTTACCGTTGACACGGTAATCCTTTTCAAGGACAACTGAAATGGCAATCCAGTCATGATGCGAACCGCTTCTACCACAGCAGAATAGTTGTTGAGAGGCTCTCCCATTCCCTGTTGTAAGAAAATAATACATTAATCTGCAAACAAGAAAAGCATGGTTCGTGCAGAAATAGAGGTAAAAATAAATACCATGAAGACAACATTACGGATTTGTGAGAAAGCAGAAGCATGGACGAGCTGTTCCACAATTTCCCCGGAAGATAGGTTATTTTTGAATCCCATGGATCCAGTGGCACAGAATTTGCAACCCATTTTGCATCCAACCTGCACAAAAGAAAAGGAGGAGTCATTAACAAAAAAATAGGAATAAATATAAACGAAATGAAAGGTAACCTAACCTGAGATGAAATACACAAAGTTGCTCGTAGCCCACCGGGACGCGGTTTGCCAGCGTATTTGCCCAAACGAGTATCGTATCTCATTATCACAGCCTCCACGAATTCTCCGTTCTGCAAAACAAAAAAATTAGATAATGAATCGATTAAGAATGAGTTGCAATTGATTGAAAAAATGGTTGAGAGTAGAGGACGTGGAGCTTGATGAGGAGCTTGGAGGTGAGGTTGTCGGAAGAGTGGAAAACGGAGTGAAGAGAAGAAGAGAGAGGTTTCGTTCCTCCGAAGTTGGAACGAAGGACAGAGTACGCTGAAGATGGCAGCGAGGGCACTTGTTTCTCCCAATCCCATTCTCCACTTTCTCGCTTCGCATTATTTCCGATCACATGCTTCCATATTATCCCAACGAATTTTCCGTCAATTCCGTTTTTCTCAAATTCTCTTCTCAGCTCGCCGCCGTCAAACACCGATCGGATACCCATCCTCCGCCTCCTCAATCTTCTCTCACCTCCCTTCTATTTTATTCCATTCTCATCAAATATCAAATATTTTACTATTAAACCAATCCCTTTCATTTTTAATTCTTAGGTTCTAAACCCTAATTCAAATTTTTAAAATTTGTTAATTTAACTGAAAATGAATTCAATAACATGATTATAACCATTTTTTTTCCTTTGTACGTATAACCATTCAAACATTATTTTTATTGTAATTCGCTCTCTTGATTTTATATTTCGTTATTTCTTTTTTCTTACCAAATTTTACTCTAACTATTTTTAAAAATCTAAATAATCTTTTTTTTTGCTTTTCGTTCCAAAGGGCTATTTAAAATTTGCACTTTATTTCTGCTAAAATTTATTTCTTTTAATTTAGATTATTCACATTTTATTATTTATAATGGGTTGATTTAGTTATGTTTTAAGTATATTATAAATTAAAATTTATTTTATTGAGTCTATAATTTTTTATTCTTTTATAAATAGAAGAATAACTTACTTAACATAATTTAATTTTTAATATAACTAATGTATAAAATATAATATATATAGATTATAAATATATATTAAATTAAACTTAAGTTGGGCATTTATAACAATATTAAAATATCTCTATTTGTGTATACTTTACATAGGAAATTAACTTATAAAATGTTATTCTTTTAATATTTAATTCTGATTTTAACAATAACATGCTTATATCCATTAGTAGTGTGTTTTATACTCAAATCATAAAAGCAAAGCTATTAATAGTAAAGAATTTGATTTTATTAATTTATATTTTTTATTTAGATTTATAAAATTAAAATTGTTTTGAAAGAAATTAATTTTATTTAAACTTATGCTTCGTGTGTAATTTATTTAAAATATATCTTTTAGACCAATAAAATTTATTGATACTCTTCTAATCAAGAGAGACGATGATTTATTGTTGTTCTTATTTTATTATCATTACTTCTTTTTATAGTCGACTATTCTTCTATGCTTATAATTTTTACACTATAATGAATATTTATATTCTTAATTTTTCATCTCCTTATTTGATCTTTACTTTATCTTATTTATAAGCACTAAGATTTGCATTATTATTCGACAAATTTGTTTAAAATGACATATTGTGATGAAAACTTTATAAATAGATACAAATACTATAGTCATTACACAAGAAAAAAACTTTGAATGAAGTTAAATATTTAATGGACAAAAATAATTTTAAGTAGGTTAAAACCCTAGCTATTAATGTTGTATTTGAAACATTAATTTTGAAATGATAAATATGAATTTGAAAATGGAGAATTATTAGTAATATATGAGTGGCAATGATGTACAATTTATGTTGTGTATAGAGTTTTGAAACGTAAGTCCAAAGCAATTATTGAAGCAGAGGACAGCAAAGTTGGGAATTGAGTGACAGAAATTAGAAATCCACAAAGGAATTAAACATTAAAGAAGAAAGAATATACGAAATAATTGTGGTTTGATGCATGAATCAGGATTAGCGATGACGAAGGTTGGTGGCAGCATAAGAGGAAGTGGTAGGAGCAGTGAGATTCATGATTGTGTGATTGTGATGATGGGATCCATTGAAGGAATCGGATCCCAATAGCATACGGTAGCTGCGTTGTGAGCTATTTGAATATGAATGGCTTAGAGTGTTGGTGTTGCTGTGCTCGGCCTTCTGCTTCTTCCTCATGGCATCGATAATATATGGAATCAGACCTTCCATTACTCAATCTCTTCTTTCTCTCACAAATCGCAAACCCCTTCAACTCAAACTTTTCTTTTGTAATACCATAAGGTTTTATCTCAGTGCGTATTTATATCCATAATTATTCAAATAATGACTGCCCACTGTATTACTATTTTAATAAATCATTATGCCAAAACTAAAGTTTATTGACAATTGGATATGGTGAGAATGCCGACTTTGACTTTTCAAATCTTCAAATTAAAAAGCACCTGTGCTATTTTAAGCTTAAGAGAGTATAATATGCAATTTTAATCAGGCTGCTATGCCATGGTAAAATTAATCTTTCCAAAACCAAATGTTTGACTATCATGCAAGCACAGTACAGCAGCCAACTTTCCTCTCTAATCCTTCACCTCCTCGTCTTAATTATATTAACAAGATATACTATGTGCTTGTCCAGGGTTTATGTTCTTCAGAAAAAGACATGGAGGCCTTTTTAAGTTGAAACAACTCAGATAGGGAAGCTTAAGTTACAACATTTGTGTTGTATTTTCTTGTTTCTTTAGCTTTGTTTTATTACAACCCTTGTTTATATTTGAAAATTCTTTTCATTTTTGTATTTAGGCTAATTTAATATAAATTATCTTAGTTATCATATTAATTTCAATATTTTTTAAAAAAAGAATAATAGCCTTGTGTTATATGTGTCCACCCACAAGTTCCTTGCATCACTGTTTTGAGGAATGTTTGTTTTTGATGCAATAGAAACCTTTTACTAGTAATGGAAGGGCGGTCTTATCTTACTGTTTGAAATGTGTTTGTTGAAGGAGAACTAGTTTAGATATTAGATAACTTTGGTAATATAATCACAAGTGAACTAACTAGCCAGCCAACCATAGAAGTGCAAAAGTAAAATGCAAGTGTTGCCTAAGGTGAAAATATGTTACTCTGGCACATACACTTCCAGGCTATGGGATAGTACTGATTCTCTTCCTCTGCCGTTGTTTTGATTGTGACCTCAACTGGCACACAAGGCTTGCACTGGTTGCACTTTGTTTGACATGTAGCTGGAAATGAACCTAACCTAGGATTTGCTTTCCTTCCTTCATGTGGGTTCAAGCTCCTTGCTGGGGCAATACCTGCCTGAAAAAGAACATTGAAACATAGAAGGGCACAGTGGTGAAAAGTAATGAATTAAAAGGGTAGAAAAAGAGACAGAAATGAGAGATGAACTCACGGGTGCAGGTGAAGGAGAAGTTGGGAGGTTTCGGGAATGGAGTAGGCAAGCATGGTTTAGGAGGATGAGGAGGATGTGGAAGGCAATGAATGCTCTAGGCTTTGCTGGTAGTTCCATGTCTCTTAAGAGATGGTTTTGGTTGGTATTTGAGTTACATGTGAATATTATAGCATTCCTGGTTTTGGTTTGGTAATATATACAAACAGGTGGGGAGCAGTTGAAACATATGTGAAAGGAAATGGTCAAGATGGCCCCCCACATGTGTGACACTGTCATCGTTCTATATCTCCACACAGAATCACTCTCACAGTCATCAGCCATGCATATTTCACATTCTGACTTCTCCCTGTCACTCATGCTATTTTCATTCAATTCTACACTCAATCACATGCTCAGTCAAATGCTCACTCAGAATACATCACCTTACAGCTTAGCAGAATTAGTGGGGGATGCATCATTCAGGTGAAACTACATGTTTTACTTCATTACCATGATAACTAGAAGGAAAGAAAATATACAAACCAATTTGGTATTTAAATTAAATTTCATGGTAGTTTTCAATTGCCTAAACATGGTAATGATTTTTTAGGTGAGAAACAGATACAGATAAAATCATAATGACATGTTGGTAGTTGAAAAAATACTTGGATATCAATTAAATGTAGAAGCTTCAGTAGCAATGAGTGCCTCTAAACCAAAAGTCCAAGGTTCAAGCCTTTCCTTTAACCCTATAACTCTGATTTCCACACCACTTTTCTGCATAAACTACACAGTAAGATTATACATGGACACATCAATGATATAAAAGTTTTATATAATATCATTTAATTATAAATTATTACATTATTATATAATTAAAAATCACTTTAAAGCTATATTTGTCTGATTTTTAATTAATTAAAATATAAAGGACTTTATATTAACGAGGTACCAAAATTGTATGCTAAAAAAATCAAAATTTCCTCTCTTTTTTAACCCTACTATCGCATCTTATAAAATGCTTTAAATTTTATGAAGTTTTCACTATTTTTTTTTTAATTTATAATTTTAAACTATTTTTGTATCTGTCTATATCATATGCTCCCAAATATTTGAATAAAAAAATTAATAATTGTGATTTTCAGTAAAGAAAGTACATAAAATACTAAATTTACTTCATTTCAAACATAGATGGAGTTAATTAACTATAAAATATATACACAGATCAAAATTAATATTTAATCCTTAAATGAACTAAAGTTTGAATGGACTAAAATATTAATAATATATATCCCAATAAACAAAGATATTGATATTCACGTAGATGTTAATATGAGTATAGATCATAAATATAACCATTCAATTTTTTTTAAATCCCTCTACTATTATAATATGTAATAATAAATAACGGTAATAAGAAAAATAAAAAGTATTGTTATGCAATTTATTACATTATTTATGCGAATATAATTTTTTATTTATAGTTATTTTTCTTAAATAGAAACATTAGATAGTTACATATATTTAAAAAAAAAAGTGACAAAAGATAATTAATGTAGTTGCAATCCACGAGTTATTTAAGAAAATCGTGGTGCCTTCGTTTATATTTTAAATAAACTTCAATTTTTAGGTTCAATTTAACTAGTTCTATGTCAAATCATTTTTATCAGCTTTAAAAGAAAATAAAAAGATAAACTTTTATTTTAAATGTAAATTAAGCTATGAACTAGAGCCAATAATTACTCAATTTAGTTTAAATATTTTATATGGTTGTTTGTTTTCTCCTATGTCCTAAAAATATTTGTTAATAAATTCATTTGGGACCACTTGAGACACTCAGATAGATTTTTAGTTAGAACCACGTGATTAATGTTTATATATACAGAATGACCTAGGAAGACTTGTGTCCGGTTACTATTGGTGCGAGTGAGTCATTGAGTGCACTTGTTAAATTCCTATTGGCTACTACTTGTCACTCTAATGTCCTTCAATTTCTTCACTCACTTCAAGGTTTTTTTTTTCTTTATTTTCAGTACTGTCAAATTATTATTTAATAATGAGTAGTTGACATTTCAAAGAAAATGTTAAATAATTTAAATTTTTTAAGAATTTAAAATACATTCTTGTAAAAAAAAAATACTTTCAGAGCTTTTCTAAACACATTTTAACAACATTTAAATATGTAGAGTAACAATAATTTGACATTAATTGAATAAAATGGAATGTAAAACACTAAATTTTGATTATAATTAGTAAATAAAGTAGAGATTTTCTCTTTATCGTTTAATTTTAAATTAGTACATGTAATTCATTTGTAAGTTTTATAATAATTATTTTAAGAAATGTATTTAAAGTAACTTCTAAATGATTGAAAATGTAAACATTTTTATATTACGAAAACATAAAATTAAACCATTGCATATATTTAAAATTTGTGATATTACGATTATAGTTTGCTGGAATATGACTGAGCAAACCAAATATATTTTCTGAAAAAACAAATCAATATTTTATAATCCAAAACCATCCATTTAATGAATCTAATTACATTACTATTTTAAAAAAGTAGATTAAATAAAAAAAAGTTCAATATTTAATGCATTATATTGTAAGAATAATCTTGAAATTTTATGTCTACTTTCTTAGGTAGTATTCTTCTCTTCCTTCCTACCCTATTTATTATCTATCTTTTCCCCTCTTTTTGTCACTGTCAGATGCACACTCCTTAAGAGTGAAAAAAAAAATACTAATTTTCAATTTATTATATTGATAACCATAGTGTCTTAATGTTTCAGAAGAGACAAAATCTTCAATCTTAGTTGAAGATTTGTTATCACCATTTATAAGAGCTAGAGTGGGAGTGGGTATTAAACTTTTGGGCTTTAGTGATACAGCTACTAATTAAAAATAAAAGTAAGATTGAGTGATAAATCATTTACCAAATATACTATAAGATTTCAATAAATAAACATTTAATGTTATTATTTGTTGAAGAATATGGTAGTGATGGTATAAATAGTTTATCCAATAAAAGTATATATGCAATCATCTTTCTTTCAGAGCATATTTTTATGCTTGGGTATTACTTTAAGAATCTCTTTTTGTTTCAATTAAAAAGAAATATACCTTTATTAATATTATTAATTTGCAAATAATCACTTGTTTTTTTATGGATCATATAGTCTGGTGTTAATATGAACAGGAGAGAATTTTATTCTTCCGTGTGGTGGTAAATTTTTATAAATTAATGAATATTTATATTAATTTTTGCAGAACACGAAAAAAACATGGGTTCAGTATTTGTAGGAGTGATAATAACAGTGAAATAAAGAGGAAGAGAGAGATATGGATTATCTGTTGAGCAAGCATTGAGATGAAGAGTGGAATAGCTGCTAAATAAGCAACACAAAAACACAACACGGTTGATGATAGAGATGATCAATGGTTTTTGATTTTGTGAAACCACAAAACAGTAGTTGCATCAAAAAGTTGATGTGTGTTTGTGTTTGATTGTGCGAGAGAGTAGTTGGTCTTGAAAAGAGAAAAAAGAAAAAAATGAAGGTTTGGAGATGGTTGCTGAGTTTGTTTGTGGGGTTATTGTTGCCTGTGTCGATAATGGGTCGATTCGTGGTGGAGAAGAACAGCCTGAGAGTGGCGTCGCCGGAGAAAATAAGAGGCACTCACGACAGTGCCATTGGGAACTTCGGCATCCCTCAATACGGTGGTAGCATGGCGGGGAACGTCGTTTACCCAAAGGATAACAAGAAAGGTTGCAAAGAGTTTGATGAGTCTGGGATTTCCTTCAAATCAAGTCCCGGTGCTCTTCCCACCATTGTTCTGCTCGATCGCGGAAGTAAGTTTTCTTTTTTTTTTTCTTGCTTCCTCAGTTAATTCACCTTCTGCTTGACAAACAATTTCTAATTGAACTTTGATGAAGCTCTATTTTAAGGGGAAAAGAGGGCTCCTGTTGCCCCAATTTGTTTACTTGAAAGTTGGATAATGATATTTATGTGTCGTGCTTTTGTTTTATCGCCGTAAAAGGTTAGAAATTTGCATGCTTGGTTTGGCTTTTTGTGCCCCTATATGTATGACCTAGCACTAAAAGGTCAGTTATCTCATGGGTAGGAGTACTTTTTGTGTCCTTTTTCAGGTTGCTTCTTTGCATTGAAGGTCTGGAATGCTCAGAAGGCTGGAGCTTCTGCGGTTCTTGTTGCAGATGATGTTGAGGAGCCCTTGATAACTATGGACACACCTGAGGAGGATGGCTCATCTGCCAAATATGTGGAGAACATAACTATACCATCTGCTCTTGTTGGAAAAAGTTTTGGTGAAAAGTTAAAGGATGCCATAAGTGGTGGGGACATGGTCAATGTAAATCTTGATTGGAGAGAGTCTGTCCCTCACCCAGATGATCGTGTGGAGTATGAGTTGTGGAGCAACAGCAATGATGAGTGTGGAGTTAAGTGTGACATGTTGATGGAATTTGTGAAGGATTTCAAGGGCGCAGCACAGATACTAGAGAAAGGCGGTTACACTCAGTTTACACCCCATTATATAACTTGGTACTGTCCTCATGCTTTCACATTGAGCAAACAGTGCAAGTCTCAATGCATAAATCATGGAAGATATTGTGCTCCAGACCCTGAGCAGGACTTCAGCACAGGTTATGACGGGAAAGATGTGGTTGTTGAAAATTTAAGGCAGCTATGTGTTTTCAAGGTGGCGAATGAAACTGGAAAGCCTTGGGTCTGGTGGGACTATGTCACTGATTTTCAAATTAGATGCCCCATGAAGGAGAAAAAGTACAATAAGGAATGTGCAGATGCTGTTATTAAATCACTGGGTAAATAAAGCATCATGGCATCGTTTTTTTTTCTTACATTTGTTGTCGTGACTTTACAATAATCTTTATTCAATATATGCAGGTCTTAATATTGAAAAGATTGGAAAATGCATGGGCGATCCAGAAGCTGATGCTGATAATCCTGTCTTGAAAGAAGAGCAAGATGCCCAAGTATTTTCTTTTGTAATCGCTATTAATTCATTAAATCAGTGCAGTAATATATATTGATATCTTACAGAACTGGTTTTTCTTTTTAGATTGGAAAGGGATCACGAGGTGATGTTACAATTTTGCCTACTCTCGTGGTCAATAACCGACAATATCGAGGTTTGTATTGCATGCTACTGTGGTGGTTAGTGATCTGAATTTCCAATGCTAAACAGAATCTTTCCAGGAAAATTGGAGAAAGGGGCTGTTCTAAAGGCTATATGTTCTGGGTTTGAGGAAACTACTGAACCAGCTGTTTGCCTGAGCACTGGTAAATTTTTACCTTTTTTTTGCTTCACAGAAAATGTACTGTGGAATTGTTTTGGTGCAGACCTGATTCTTTCCAGCTGGTATAACTTTTTGGGGCAGATATGGAGACAAATGAGTGCTTGTCAAACAACGGTGGTTGTTGGCAGGATACAGCAGCTAACATCACTGCGTGCAAGGTAATTTATCTATGAATATTACTAACTAAAGAAAGAGCAATGTCGAGTTATAGTTTTTTATTTTCTCACATATGTGTGTATCTGGTCAGGATACATTCCGTGGTAGAGTATGTGAATGCCCCCTGGTTGACGGTGTTCAATTCAAGGGAGATGGTTATACATCTTGTGAAGGTTAAAAGGCTTTAAACTTCAGATTTCTGTCTGTATAATTTACTTCCAAGAGTGCTCTGTTATCTATCCTTGTTTATTTCCTTCAGTTCTATGCTGTTTGGAGCAGGATGCGATGATTCTTTTTGTTGTTGTGTGAGTCTGCTATTCTTTTATTCCTGTCGAGCATTTTAATTATAACTAGTGTCTTCTGCATTTGCAGCAAGAGGACTTGGACGTTGCAAGATAAACAATGGAGGATGTTGGCATGATGCCCGAAATGGACATGCTTTTTCTGCTTGTTTGGTTAGTAAATATCAAGTTTCTGGACCCAACTCCACTGAACTTATTTAATCTCCAATAAATTTTGTTTTAATGGTTGAAGTTCTACTGTATTTTATACCTCGTATTGGAAACTGAATTATTTCATGAATTGTTATTGGAGCAGGATAACGGAGGGGTCAAATGCCAGTGTCCCAAAGGATTTAAAGGTGATGGTGTCAAAAGTTGTGAAGGTGAGGGATGCTTGTATTATTTTTTCTCTTAATATTTTTACCAAATCCTTTTTGAGTTATATGGATCAGCATGTAAATACTATGTACATAACGTATCCCAAACAGAATCCTGAATTTGGTTTGTAGGGCCTGTTTGAAAAGCTCATTTTAAGAGAGAAAAATAAAAAGAAAAATTGAAATTATCTTCTCTATAAGCTAATATTAACCTATGCACAAGTTTAAAATAAAAATTTAGGAACTTCTAAATTGGAGAGCTTCTACATATTAGTTTATACATAAGTTAATTTTAGTTTATGAAGAAGCTAATTTGAATTTTTCTACTTATTTTTATTTCTTAGAAGGAGCTTATGGAGAAGCTCATCCAAACATGTCTCTAATACTCTTTATGTTTTCTACAAATACGTGGAGAAATGTTGTGTATATAATTGTTTACCACCTTGGTCAAAATTATCTTCCTGCATCTTTTCTTGCTGAGATGTATTGTCCTCTGAGTTTGTTTCTGCGTATACCTAGTGAATGTTTTCCAGATAACTGGAGAAAAATGACTACCTGAAATTGAATATATGTTTCATCTTTACAGATATTGACGAATGCAGAGAGAAGAAGGCTTGTCAGTGCCCTGAATGTAGCTGCAAGAATACTTGGGGCAGCTATGACTGCAGTTGTAGTGGAGATCTCCTATATATGAGGGACCACGATACCTGCATAAGTGAGTTAAATACGCACGACATTTTACTCGATCCTTCATTTTCATATGCTTGTTATAAACCTTGTTTCATGCCTTCTACTGGATCACCTACAGGTAAAATTGGAAGTCAGGGAAGATCTCCTTGGGCTGCGTTTTGGCTGATTCTACTTGGCGTGGTTATGATTTCTGGTGGGGCATTCCTAGTGTACAAGTATAGAATAAGGGTAAGCTCTGCTGCTTTCTTTTATTTTGGTGTTTGCATAATGGTGGAACTCAATATATAGGATACACATCTAATGGTGTTCTTTTTTTGTGGTTTTGCAGCAATACATGGATTCTGAAATCAGAGCAATCATGGCACAATATATGCCCTTGGACAGCCAGGCAGAAGTTCCAAATCATGTGAATGATGAAAGAACATGAATGAAAGGAAAACTACTGGGGTTTGACGGCAGGCAGCATGGGTGTGGGTTTTTCCTGTACCATGTTTGAGTCATTTTGAATTTTCACATTGAATTTAGCAGACTGTATGTATGATATGGAAATGTAGCATTCTGTATACTTAGAGGGCCGAGTGGGGTGCTATTTCTCTGGATTCTAGGATTTCTGCTTTACCAGACACGTTCCACGCGCAAGATTGTAACTTATCGTGCTGTAATACATGCAAGTTAACTTGGTAATCTTGTTTCTTTGGTCTGTATTGTGTAGAATGATCTTCCTTTTCATTGACGAAGATTGGATCCTGTCACTCACCGAATGTCGTTAGTTGTTACCAATTGAGTTACTACCGATGTTCTTTTTTAGTTTTACAACCCTTCTGGAGGCTACCTGAAAAGTTCCTTCCACATGTGAATTTCTATGAATTAATGGTTTCAATATTATTACCAGATTCTGAATGCCGACAGTTCATTGATAATTTCTTCACTAATCAAAGCTATTGTTTATGTATAAAAGAAAACTAAGATAACTACAATGGGACATTTGATTCTAGAAAATCTATATAAATGTTTCTAACAGTATTTTTTACTAATTAAACGAAACCTAATCATTTCTAATATACCAATCATAATTTACAAGATTCACCATTTTCGGATATGAAAAATGTAACCTAAGCCAAAAGTTCTAAAAGGAGAAAGTTGAATATTTGTGACACAATAAAATGTCATTGATGTATAATTATAAGTTACTTTTAGTTATTGGAAATGCAATAATTCTTTTATTAGGAAATTAACAAAATAGGTTAATTAAATTTTAAATCCTTCATAAAATTATATTTTTCAATTGAATTTTTATCACTTATTTTTTTTTAACTCAGTGATATGATTTAACCGTCAATTAGTTACGAGAGATGATACCTGATAATCCTATTGTACATTAATCTTAATATTTAAGAATATGATCTCATATTTCTTCAGTTAAATATAAATAAGAAAGATGTGTAAGTAAAATAAAAATTAAGTAAATTAAATATTAGAAACTTAATTGAAAAATATAAAAACTTTAGATACATAATAATCTAACTAAATTAAGTAAAAAAGATAATATCAACAATTATTTAGAAAAAACACCTGTTAATTAGTATAATTATTAAAATATTATATTGTGTCGTGCCCTGATTAATTTAAATTTTAGAAAAAACATTTCTGAGGAAAAAAAGGCTTTAGCAATGAGATTTCAGTTATAAACTGTTGCAAATACAAAATAAATTAATCTGAGCACGCATTTGATAAACGGTTGGTAAAATTCAGAAAACAGAAAAAGTTATATATGATATAATCTGGTAACAAGCTTTAAAAATAGCACTTAATTGTTAAAAAATTGTTTGTTTATATTTTATTTTTCCAGTACAATTATCCATTGAAGTATGTTCGAAAATGCTCAAATAAAGAATAAAAAAATGAACTGAAATTTATGTATCGTTTGTTCAGAAAGACATATGGTTCAGTAATTTTGACTAATTTCATGATCCATTGTCGTTGATATACACTAGTTGTGAACAGAGTTATATAAACATCATCACAGAACGATTCTGCCTGCTCTCAATATTCTTTTACTGCTATGATATGCATTTTTTTTCTTGTTTTGTGATGTTGATGTTAAGTTCCAGGCCAATGTTCATTCCATTGTAAGCAATGGGAGCGTACATCCACAGATCATCAGAGCTCAGAAGCTGTTCAAATTTAAACGTGGGAAATAGTATCAGTTATTGTGTCTTTTCAAAGATAAGATATTGGTAAATTTTAGATGCAGCCAAAGTAAGAAGGATAACCAAGTTGTTACCTTAATTTGAAGCTGTAAAAACTTCACATATTGCACAGCTTCCTCAAGCATTGTGCTGATATCCACCTTAGTTCCATTTGGGACTAGGTTCTGTAGAATTCTCAGTCTTTCGTTTATTCTTTCTCTTCTCTTCTGCACAATGCAAAATGTAAGAGCCAATCCCTCGAATTAAATGGACAGCATGCAAAACAGTATCATGAAGTGTCAGCAATCAGCAAAAGGACTTACTCTTGCATACGCGCTCTGTGGATCAGTTGCAGGGTCTCTATTAGATCTTGATTTTCCACTTAACTTCAGTGCTCTAGAATCTTTGGAGTCATCATCTGAACAACAACTGTTTAAGGTCTGACTCTGAGGCTCAGGAATTGCTTCCTCTTCAGTGTTCCTTAAAGAAGCTGGTTTTGGATTCTTCTTAGATTTCACATTCCTCTTGTTCTCTGGGCCCTATATGAAAATTTCATGAAGACAAACACGGTGAATTCTGCATGAGAAGGAAATGCGAAAAAAGAGTAATAATACTAGTGAATGTGAAGAAGAATTAAACTTGGTGGTATTCTACCTCAAATGAGCTCCTAAACCTTTTTTCTGATTTCTCCATGCTTCTGGTATTATCCTTTTCTGGTTCGGAAACTAATACTTGGCGTGCATTGTGATCCTGCAAATCCATGTCGGCAAGATTCTCTCTCCCTGAGTCAAGACCCAACTCTTGGAAGGAAAAACCAATGGACACGTGGCCCAAATTGTTGGAGCAGTTGCCAGCATTTGTTGTGGGAAAGATATATTTGGTAGCATGATCACAGGACCCACTCCCTTGTAAAAACAAGATAGAATCTGCATTTGGAGCTTTTGTTTCCATGTTCAAACTTTCGTATAACTGTTCTGGGATTGAGCAGTTACCAAGCAGCTGGTTCATGAAGTCAGCTTCCTCCTCTGTGTACACTTCACTAAGACAACTCATCCATTCTTGAGAGATCTCCTCAATAGGCTCCATTTGCTTTTTCTTTGGATGCCAGTAACTATAAGCGAGAGAGAGAGAGAGAGAGTCTAATGTAGAATAAGAAGCTCCACTGTTTGTTTAAAATGGTTGAACGGCAAAGTTGGAGAAACACTCTATTTATAGTAATGCTAATAGAGGGAATGGCTGTATCACTATCCATAGGAAAACATCTGAACTGAATCATCACATATGCCAATAATTATGTAACATCTGACTAAGTCTCAAAGTAGGTCTTGAGAGACATAGGTATGAAAATATTCCACTCTATCTTATATTAAATTAAAGATTGAAGAATGAGTAGTGTGAGGCATGCAGTAAGGAAGTTTGGAAGGTAGGAAATTAAAGGAGATAAAGAAAGAGAATTACACCTGTAATTGGGAGACGTGGGGTATGTATGCGTTGAAAATTAACTTAGAATGGCTGGCAGCTTGAGATCGTGGTGATGAGTCTGAGTTCTAAACTGTTATTTAACCAGACAGCATTATCTGTAACTGGATTTTTGTCCCCTCTACAGTTGTAAAAAACCCATCACATTTTCCACGGACTTCAACTCAAGTTCCATAGTAGATTTGAGTTGACACTATATAACATTACGTGGACAGATGTGATACCAGACTCTTCCTTCTGCCCCTCACTTTTAGAGAAGGAAATGTATTATTCCTACAACAAATTTATGTATGCATTTCTCTTCATAGTTCATTTTTATCCCTTAATAAAGAAATAAAAACTGAACAAAGTTGGTGGTGTCTACGGGTTGTATTCTCTACAATGTATATGAGGGGGTCTGGACCACAATATATTCTTAATGTCGATCGATCCATGGTTGCTGATAACAGTTTACGCATGCATCCTATTTGCTCTGGTGGTACATTTATCTCGGGTGATCAGTCTGTGAATGATTGCGGTTCATGTCAGATAATTTCGCTATAAGAATTTTTGTTAGCTGATCTAAGGAAATTGTAAATGCAATACTCTGCATGTTAAGTTGTCAAAATACGCTTCCTCCAAACGTGGTTCCTCAAACATTCATGAGAAAATACGCTTTCAACAGATATATAGTGTAAAACTGTTTGTGTAAGGATTATACGGTAAAAATGGACTTAAAAATTCTATTCAAAATGTTTGGAACAATTCTGTGTAATTAACATATGGAATCAATCATCTCAAAGTATATCAAAGAATAGTATCAAT
Organism: Vigna umbellata; assembly: GCF_029865625.1. Taxonomy (NCBI): domain Eukaryota; kingdom Viridiplantae; phylum Streptophyta; class Magnoliopsida; order Fabales; family Fabaceae; genus Vigna; species Vigna umbellata. Next base: position 9,425,790 of record NC_142174.1, on the reverse strand, counting down.
CAGTTTGAGTTAACATTGTTTCACTCCACTTTTATTTAGGAAATGGTAAGCTAGGCAAGTCCTGCTAAATTATGCTAATAACCTTTTTTCAAACACTTTTTCTTCTAATATTGGTTTATATTTCTTCTAAAATTAAGCGTGCATTACAATTGAGAGAATAATTCAATGTTAGAATCCAAGCTTTTTGCAGTTACGATAATTGCCGCGTGAAAACCACAATATTTGTCATGTTTTTAAACCTCAAATGATGATGCATTGAACTCGTGGCCATAAGCACTTATATAGAAGAGCATCAGCAAATAGAATTACTGTCTAAATATAGATGCATGGCATAATGCACAGGTCCAGATACATCTTTTATCACTGGCCCTTCTTCGACGAGGCACCGTATCAAGTCAATCATATGCCACTAAAATACTGACCACGAATTTTAATATTAATCACGAAACACTTCTCTACATTATAAATTTCAGTTATTCCCTTAAATAAAAATAATTTTTCAATGAAAACGCTATTACAAATTACAATGGTGACGATATCTTTACCATCCTGTTCAAAATAAATGCAAACACATGGAACTACTAAACAAGTAGATATAGAAAATTGCAGAATGATAAATGGCCAGAGAAACAATTATATAAAACAAAAATACTCTCAATTCAACAACTTGAGTGTGATAATTAACTTGACTAAATGCAATAGAAATTCTTAAAATTCTTCAAACAATAAAACCATCCCCACATTATCATCACTAATGCCATAATCCAAAACGGTAGGGAAAGATAGACACTGATCATTCATTCAGCGGTACTGCAACGCAAACAGAAAAAAGTGGTTATGAAAACCTGAGCAGGAATAATTCGGAAAATTTGAAATGCATCCAGATAAATAAAAAATGTTTACCTTAATGAAGCCAATTTCCTTGGCATTGCTACGGAAACACTGCCTACAGCACATGAGCCCATACTTCCTAATCAATCCATGAGGGTTCCCACACACGCGGCTGCAAAACAGGAGGGCGCATTCTCAATCAATCAACAAATCTCATCAGAATAAAGACAAATCATATCAAGCACCACCAATTCACAAACAGTATAACAATCTGAAATCAGACAATAAAAAACTAGACAAACTAGATCTCTATAGTTCTAAAACCCAAAATTTAAAACAGAGGACAACAAATAACCCATTATTGACAAGCTTATGAAACATAGTGAAACTAGAGGTAGCATATGTATGCCCAACAAAGTTTTAAAGTAAGACAAACATTTAACAAAAGCAAACAAATAGCCTATTTCATGAGCAATTATACAAAATCACTATGATGATCTCCAATCATACTGGTCAAGATCAACACTCGAGACAGCTTACGAATGTATTGGTCCATCGACAATTACATACCAAAATCCAAAAAGAATGCTCAATCACTAATCTTTACAGAAAAAGGATATCCTCAAAGAATATACATACAACCACAAAACTTGCATAATAATAATAGTAATCAAATGGACTAGGAACACGCAGGAAAAGGATCAACTTCGTCATCCTGGATAACCAATAAGGGAGATGAATTAGTACCAGGTGCGAGAACCAGGCCCATAGTTCTTGGGATGAGAGTTCCACACGTTGGAGTGCCCCATGGTTCTGATTTGCAAAAATGAAAACGCAAGAATCCGAAAACCCTAGCCTCCAACTCACAGAAATATGAAAATAAGAACCGAAATTCTGACATATATAGTAGAGTCAAAACCCTAGGGCGTGTTTGGTCACTCTCCATAATTAATTGCTCTTTCTTTTATTTTTAATATTTAAAAGTTATAAAATTATAGTTTAAATGAATAATTTTTCAAAATCACTTTAAAATGTATCAAATGAATTAATATTAGTTAATGAATAATAACTGAAAAGTTTTTATTTTCATAGTTAGAAATCTTTTATTGTAAACACTAAATTTAATATTTTGTCCCAAAATTCTGAGTAATTTGGTTAAAATTGGATTTTATCAATATATTTTGTCAAAATAATCTGATAGTATTATAACATTACTTTTCTTATATTCTTTCGTGTGAAACTTGCATGTATTTTTAATATATTATAAAATATCTTTGAAATATTTAAAGTTAACCATGTCATCATATAATAACTTATAATCACATATTGATAATAAAGATATTATTATGAAATATTTACAAAATATTTATTGTTAATATCTTATTATATAATAATTTGTTTTTAAAAATATAATATTTGATTATTTTCAAGTAACATAATTTGTTTAACACATTTATTTAGTTAAGTATTGAAAATCGTTTATAGATAAATCTTTCTGTTGCGAGTTTTTTTATCAAGAAATAATAAATCAATTCTTGAAAATCTATAATTCATGTCAGAAATATCTCGACCAAATTCAGTTAGAAGAAAAGTTATTCAAAATACTTACATGAGTTTATGTGCGAAAAAAAATTGAGAAATAGTTGCGAAAGTAAGTTAATTTTTTTATGATTAATTTACCTCTTAAAATATAACATTTTCATTAAACAGTAAATCCTTTTAAGATAAGGAAGACACGAGACTAATCAGTATGAGAAAGGAACACGGAAAGACTCTGCCTACTGGGCCGGGCTGGGCCAGACTGGGCTGGGCTGGCTGGAGTGTATAAATAGCTAGTTTTGGAAAGTCTCCCAGTGTGAAGTAGCATAAGCACGGGGACAGAGAGAGTGGTTAAAATTTGAAGGATTATGGCTTCCTCTTCTTCTGCTCCGGTAATTTCCCAGAACTTATGAATTTGATAGGCAATTTATATTTATTCATGTGAATTTAGTTTGATGAGTGTGATCAGGAAGGTTTAGGGTTATCGCAAGAAGACTACGACCTGATGTATGGGTCTGAATCCGGATGGGTGGAGGCTCGATCTTCGTGCGATCATCTTGCCTCCTTATCCGCCGATCTCAGCCACATTCCGCCTCCCGGCACACCCTGTCACACCTGCCAACACCCCTCCGAAAACTGGCTCTGCCTCTCCTGCAAGCAGGTCCTCTGTGGCCGTTTCGTCAACAAGCACATGCTCCACCACTTCCACCACACTAATCACTCTCTCGCCCTCAGTTTCAGGTACGCATTATTAGTGATCTCTCATGCATTCCCTTTTTCCTTCTTGAACTCCCTCATCCATTCCTCCACTTTCTCGATCAGTGATCTCTCCTTCTGGTGTTTCTCCTGCGACGCTTACTTGGATGCCCAACTCATTCCCCAACTGCGCCCTGTTCATCAACTAGCTTACATCATGAAATTCGGCGAGCCTCCACCACTCCCTCTTATTCAACATCAACCTTCCTCTGCCACCTCGGATTAGTAAATCTCCTGTTAACTTATATCGCTGCTTTTGCCGTTGGATAGTATGTATATTTTCTCTGCCCTCAATTTTCATCTTAATTCTTCTAAATCACTTTTGTCGCTTTATTTCATAGTTATTTCGTTTGCACTCTCTAGTTTCCTTCTGCCAATACAGTATGTGGTAATTAAGGGATTTGACATTGCAGCTAAGCAATTGTAAGATTTTACTTCATCAATCCCAATGCTTGCCTCTTGTGTTTACTCCACTTCTCATTGCATTAGCTTAGGTGGTGATGTTTAGCCTCATAGGTAATTCAGTTCTGCATCCTTTGTGTCAAGCCAAGGTACAATTTTCGGAGTGCTAAACATGCCATGGAATGTTTTTCACTTTTTCCTCTAAATTGATTTTACCTAACTCTGGTGGAGTAAGTATTTTCTGATTTTTTGTTAATAGAGAGGTATTGCCTATTGTAATTACAGAGCTATGCATTTCATTCTTTGAAATCAAAAAGATAAAAAATTGAACTTTCTTTTTTCTTCTTCTCAGAATGGCAGGCAATTGGAACTGATTTACCTGCATGACACTCTTTATCATATGATTGGACTGGAGTAATGCAGTAACTAATAATATAAGATAAGGTACCTCAAAATATCACAACACTGACGCCAATTGATAGTTTTTTTTGTGTGACAACCACGGACTATGGGATGCAGATGAATTGAAGAAGGATGATATGAACTAGATGTAACTTCTATATTTAGCCTTTGAAATTACGCATGAGGAATGAAATATTTTATGAATTTAGTTAAGTTCAACGACTTAAATGCAAATGCTTTACTTGAGTCGATTATGGTTCTATGAATTACCCAAGTTTCACCTGTCTCATCATTGTTTAGTAAAAACAAAATTCTTCTGTTAATTCCTTGCCGACTACTGCCATGTATTTCTTGTCACACTTGAGTCTATTATTGTCAAGCTTGATTGGTTCTACAGTTCTGACCACATGGATTTAGTTGAGTGATGGTTTAATCCGTATTTCCAAAATCATTAAGAGTGAGACCTATCCTTCGATGCTTAACAAGAGCCGGTTCTGGTTAAACGAAACTTAGTCCAAAAAAAAGGCATTTGTTTACATAGTGTGACTCGTTTTAATTTCCTGTGAAAGATAAGATATGACTTATGGTCACGTGAGGGATACTTGATGTCGTTGAAGATTAAAACAGGTCAAGATGAAAATTGTGGAGATAAATAAATTTAAAATGTTTTATAAGAATCAAAATTTGAAACTTCTATATACATCAATTATTATAATATTAGTTTATTTCAATCAATGCAGATAAATTCAATTACAGTAAAAAAAACACTTTTGGTGAATATGCAAACAAAACAATTGAGTTTGTCACCCATTTTTTTAATGTAGTTGATATTTTAAAATATAAATTAAAATTATTTAAAGTTTCAGGGAACATGTATGATCAATCCAAATAAATTAGACAATTGCTTAAATTTTGTAGGAAAACAATCATTCATAAAACAATTGGAAATAACTAAAATGAAGGTATTAGTAATTACATTTAGATGAAAATGAAGGTATTAAGTTAATTTATAATTTTATAAAATATAAATTAGGTGTTAAATAGTGATAAATCACGTTGTAGGAGAAAAAATTATGGTTAGAGTTTTGTCTTTGAGATTGAAAGTAAATAAAGAGTTAATTGTGATTTATGATTTTATGAAAATTGAAGTAAATAAAATCTTCCTACTTATAATGAATTAATTGGGATTTATGACTTTTATGAAAACTGAACACATATCTAATTGGAGGCTTTACAATCACACGTTTATCTCTCACAAGTTAATAGTAGTTAATTATTGGTAAAACTCAATCAATGCAACTTGATTCAGTAAGCGAGGATAAACAAGAGTATGAGTGGAGAATTTTTTTTCACCATTGATTTCGATTTTCTCGTGGTCCTTTCTTTACTGTGCCTCAATAATTAATTTTTTTAAATAATCTTACATCATAATTTAAATTAATAATTACAGACTGAATACGTTTGATATGTTAAAATATGTATTTATGTATTGCAGTATAAACTTTAATTAAAATATGATTTGTATATTTAAAAATATTTATTTACCATGAGTATAATAGTATAAAACTATATATTTATAATATATTTTGCCGACTAAAATGTTAATTAGATTAATTTTAGATAAATTAAATAATATAAAAAGAAAAGAAAATTAAAAAAATTATCATAAGAAATAATAATTAAATGTCATTGTCCAAGTTGGACAGAAATCAAGTGTATGTAAACAGAATAGGTTTTGGGGTAACACGTTGTGTTCTAAGTTGGAACAGAAAAGAATAGAATACAGAAAAAGAAAGAAGTTTGGTCAAAGTAGGATGAGGATGAAGGTGGGAAGAGATCTGAATTGGCAGACATGAATCTCTGGTGAGTGTTTGTGTGGTTGGTGATGGGTGAAGAGGCCACCAAATCCAATCCCAAGCTAACGCTGTTGCCTCTCATAGCTCTGATATTCTATGAAGTATCAGGTGGTCCTTTTGGAGTGGAAGATTCCGTGAGGGGCGGAGGTGGTCCTCTTTTCGCGTTACTCGGATTCTTGGTTTTCCCTTTAATCTGGAGTATACCAGAAGCTCTTGTTACGGCTGAACTTGCCACTACCTTCCCTCAAAACGGTGGATACGTTATCTGGATTTCCTCAGCCTTTGGACCCTTTTGGGGCTTTCAGGAAGGCTTTTGGAAATGGTTCAGCGGGGTCATGGACAATGCTCTTTACCCTGTTTTGTTCCTCGATTACATAAAACAATCCTTGCCTCTCTTTGACCGATTCACTGCTCGAATCCCTGCTCTCTTAGTCATCACATTTTCACTAACTTACTTGAATTACCGTGGCCTTCACATTGTTGGCTTTTCTGCTGTTATGCTTGCGCTGTTCTCACTTTCCCCATTTCTCATAATGGCCCTTCTTTCCATTCCATTAATAAAACCACGGCGGTGGCTTGCTGTAGATTTTGGCAAGGTGGAATGGGGAAGATACTTCAATAGTATGTTCTGGAATTTAAACTACTGGGATAAGGCGAGTACCCTTGCGGGGGAGGTTGAAAATCCAAGTAAAACGTTCCCAAAAGCACTTATTGGAGGACTAGTCTTGGTGGTCTCCTCATATTTGATCCCACTCCTTGCGGGAACAGGTGCTTTGGAGTCCTCCCCAAGTGAGTGGGCGGATGGCTATTTTGCACAGGTGGGGATGTTCATTGGTGGTTCTTGGCTCAAACTCTGGATTCAACTGGCTGCTGCTATGTCTAACCTCGGCTTGTTTGAAGCAGAAATGAGCAGTGATGCTTTTCAACTTCAAGGGATGAGCAAAATGGGAATGCTTCCAGCTGTATTTGCTTCAAGGTCAGATTTCTTTTTCTTCTTCTCACGCCTTCCCCTAATAGTAGTACACACCAATTTACTCACCCCATTGTGCACTTAATTGAAAGCTAGACTAAAACATTGATGTTGTACTATCTACCTTCTAGGTCTAAGTATGGAACGCCCACGGTTAGCATTTTGTTCTCTGCCACTGGAGTTATCTTCCTGTCGTGGATGAGCTTTCAGGAAATCATAGAGTCCCTCAATTTCTTATATGCCGTAGGAATGCTTCTTGAGTTTGCAGCTTTTATAACTTTGAGGTTGAACAAGCCAAATCTTTACAGACCTTACAGAGTTCCGTTGCCAACATTTTGGGCGGCCATGCTGTGTTTGCCTCCTGCTTTATTGCTTATTCTTGTAATGTGTTTGGCTTCTTGGAGAACTTTCTTTGTGAGTGGAGCTGTAATTCTCCTGGGGTTCATCCTGTACCCTATCTTAGTTCAAGCCAAAAATAAAAACTGGATTCTGTTTGAAGAAGACTCAGCTACCTTGCATTCCTCTGGCTGGCAGCAATGCCACTCAGTTGTTTCAGAACTGAATGACCTCGACCAAGAAAATAAGGGTGTTGAGCTTCTTGTGACCTCACCATTTGCTAGTGGGGAAGAAGAGTTGTGTTTAGTGCAAAGCGATTCTAAAGTTTAAACCAACATGGCAGGAATTTTGGCAGCAACTTAAGCATATGATGTGTCTCGCAGCCTTGCACACTGCAGAGGTAGCAAGAACAGGGGCGTGGTTTTCTGTTATGCCAGGGCTTATTAATTCCAATAAGGTGAGAAAAACGAACATTAAAGAGCAGAGGTAGGAACAGGGATAGCTGAATCTTTGTGTTGTATCTTATTTATCAGTTAGGATAGCCATCAACTATACACAGAATTATAGCTATTTTGATCCGTTGAAAAAACTTAGTTATACTGAGGGATTTGATTTGGATTCAGTTTTACCAGAACTTGTTTCCAATGGATCTACTCAATGTCTCAATTATTTATTACTACATCGTTCAGAGCTTGAGTTTGTACCTTTTTAATCAGCTCGATATTTGGTTTGACCGTCGAAGAAGTGGTGGAAAGCTTTTTTCTAGCTTAGCATTGTGTACTAAATATTGTCAGTATTCCATCAGATTAGTGAGGAACGGGAGATCCAAGGCGAAAAATTCTTCATTTAACTTTCCTCTCTCATATGAATAAATTTGAGAGAAAAATAGTTATTTTTTAGCTTATTATAATTTATATTAAAAACTAATTTCATAATTATTAAATAAATAAATATAATTTATTAAAATTAAATAAAATATAATATATCAAATAATATTATTAATAATAATAAAGTAAATAATAATAATAATATTAGTAAAAAATTATAAACAATAATAATAATATTTCATTTTTATCAATTCAAATATTTTTTTAATCTATTAAGTTTATCATATCACTTACTAAATTTTATAAACTTTTATTTTAAGTTTTTAATACAAACAATTTTTTACTTTTTTTTTCATTTCTTTCACTCATCTCCAGTTCTCTAAATTCAATTCATATTTAAAAATATTAAATTTTTTTCTAACTTAATTCGGCTCATAACCTTAATAAGCGTGGTTGAAATTAATATTTACAAGTGTAGTTGTTCCTGTAAAGAAATAAATGCATAATAAATGACAGAAATAAATGCATACTGAAAAGGGCACATATTTAAACATAATAGTTTGATAAACAATAAAGAGGAAAGTAATATAAAATCTTTATGGCAAGATTATAAATCAGAATAGGTCAACTATAATATTATTTAAAATTGTAGGGAGAATACAAGAATTAAATGTTTTCCTTGATTTCTGCGAAAAATCAAAACGTGAAAAAAAAATCAATGAGAATTACGTAGGAACTCGGAAATAGTTAAATGTTGGAGATATGTAGAGTTAAATGTGAAATAACTCTCAGGTTCGTACTGGTGTTTTTCAAATAATTTTGAGATTATTTATTGAAAATATTTAAAAATAAATCATTAATCATATTTATGGTATTGTTGTTGATTATCTTATTAGTTTAGCAATGATAGATATAGTAATAAACATTTTTTTTCTTCCTGGAAGAACGGTAAAAAAAACATTTTACACAATTATATATGAATGAATAATGTAAGAGGTGTTTCAGTCTTTAAACGATGTACTTATAGAGTCTAGTAATTCATGTTACTCCTAAATATGTTTTATTTGATGTTATTATTAGAACATTTGTAGAATAAATTTGACATTAAAAAAAATAGTAAATAATGTGATGAAAAGATTACACAAAAGATGTTGCTGTATGAGTTTTTATATAAACAACAACTTTTTTATTTAGTATAAGAATCAGACATACTTTTTTATTTAGTATAAGTATCAGACATTTGAGTATGACGTGACATTGTTTATTTAGTACTAATTGTTGCCTAAACAAAGCTTATTGTTGAGTTTACACGGCACTGTTCTTCTCAGCTTTGACTGCTTTTACATTCTCAACTGAAAACAAAGAAAGATAAATGTATATAGTAAACCTGACAGTAGGAAGAAATTTATCATTACAAGAGACTAAATTAGTATAGTAATTATATCATGAGAAAATTTATCTTTAAAAATTCATTACAATCAATTATTATGTTAGGCATGCTTATGATCTTTGTTAAGAATTGTAATGGTTATATTACCTTCCTGGGGATGTTGCCATCTGCACCATGGATGTGATTACCAGATACATTACTGCAAAATTGAGGTTTGAAATTTGTTGATAAAGCAATGATAAAATGAGAAAGTGAAATTGATTTTGAATTTTCCAGCACACAGAAAGAGAATCTTACAAGACTGGGAGATGAAGATCAATGACCTCTTTTGGGATGGATCCTGTCAACTTGTTGTTTTGTAGCCATCTATATACATGAAAGCAAAATAAAACACAATTCAGACATCATTTGATTTGATAACTAAGGTTAAGCTTTTGAGCATCCAACGTAAACATTACAGAAATTTAAGCGATTTCAAGTTGCCAAACGACACTGGGATGTTCCCTTCCAATTGGTTATCAGACAAATCCATACTTCTAAGGTTGCCCAAGTTGCCTAGTTCGGGAGGAATCTTCCCAGATAGTTTATTCCCATTCAGCATCCTGCAATGAAGACCTTATTAATCACAAATTATATGTTTATGTTTATGTAGCCAATAAATTAGATAAACCAAACATGCTTACAGGTATTGAAGGTAGGGTAAACGGCCAAGTTCTGGGCTCAAAGTTCCAACAATGTTATAATTGTACAAGTCTCTGAAATTCAAACCACAAACACAGTTAAATCATAAACTGATACAATCAAATTCTTATATTAGATAAAACAAAAGATAAATATACACGTAAGATATAGTTTCATTTGTACAGGATCTTTTAAAATGATACCAAAAATACATACATAAAGACTTACAATATGTTATGTGTATATAAATCTTTTCCTAATAGAGGTATGTCATGTGTATTATTTTATCTGATGTGTAATTTTGTTTGTACGAAGACTAAAAACTATGGCAAAAAAAGAAGTAAATGTTGCAACTTACATGCGAACCACGTGATTGTTGGAGTCGCACAATATATGAAACCAAGTACAAGGATCTACATTGGAGGGGTCCCAACTGTCAAATATGTGGTCGGGAGCAGAAAGACCTTTTCTGAAAGCATAGAGAGCGTCACCTGCAGATAAAAGTATACTCGAAATCATAATCTGAAAGTGATGTTTGTTTTAATTATCCAACGAAAATTTGGAAAAGAATAAATGAATAGAGATATTTTACTTTCAGAGTTTGAGAGCGATGACAGAGGAAGCTGGAGAAGCAGAAATAACACTGATAGAAAAACCAAACCAGACATTTTTCCTATGTGTGACTGGATAACCTCGATGATTCACTTTTCTATGTATTTTGAGAGATGATGATTTCCTGACATATATATATATATATACATAGGTATGTTATTAATTAAAAACATGTAAATAAAGAAAAATATTATTTTAATAATTTTTTTGATAATTTTTTTATAACAGATTATGTATCAATGTTTTATTGGTTAATATATTTAATATAATTAATTCTGAATTAATTACAAGATATTTTTTCACATAATATTTTCTTTGTATTTATAGTTACAATATTTTTCTTCTATTGAATATTTTTATTAATGAATATTGACAAAAATGTTTTAAAGGTCATTAATGCAGATACACTTTTGTTTATGTTTCTATATAAGAGTTGTTTGACTTCTTTAACCAAAGTCAAAGAAACTATTTAATTTTTTTTAGTACAATTTTGAATACGTTGTATGTTATAACTTTTCATTTTTCTCTCTTTAAATAATTTTCCATCCATAATAAAAATGGAAAAAAGAGTATAATTGGGAAAAAAAAGTTTACACTATCTTAAAATTTTAAAAACAATAAATGAAAAGGAACAACTTTTCTTTAATAAATAACTGTTATGTACAGACAGAGGAAGTATAATACCTCTTTCTTGCTCTGGACTCAAATATAAAAATAAATTAACTTTTCTCTATTTTTAATTTTAAATAAGTTGTATATTATATTTTTTTTTATTTTTCTCTCTCCAAATAATATTAAATACAACTAAAATATAAATAAGTCATATTTGAAAAAAAAATATTGTTATCCTAATTTTAAAAGTGCAGATTAAAAGAAATAAATTTCACTGCTATTAAATGAGAACAGAGGAGCACTCTTTGAATATTAATTATTATTTACATAATAAATATATAAAAATTGAATTTTGTTAAATAAAACAAGTTGGAATGGAAAGAAAGTTAAAATAATACAAAAAGAAAAAATTAAAATTATAAATTCAATATATTGAAAACTTTACTATTTTAACACTCTGTAAATAATAGCTACTAACTTTTTCGAAAATTATTTATTTATTTCCTTAGCTGTAGAGAAAAGAATGTGACAGTTCGTTTCAAAATTTATTGAAATTTGAAAACTACACAGTTACAAAACTTACTGGACCAATGATATGTTATTTCACACATAAAATGTTGTTTACACCTATTTAAGGATATGTTTCATTATCATCATTTTCAAAATGTCACAAGTAACAACGTATCTCATTTTACTGATATTGATACAGGTATAATATGGTATCATTTAGATTTTGTTCACTTAAATGGATTTGAAGAAGAGTGATTGAAAGGATTTGAGATGATTTAAAAGTAAATTTTTTTGTTTTTTATTTGAGTGGATTTGAAAGTAATGAGAATGGATTTGGAAATAAAATTTGTGAGAATTAGTATAAGATTTGATTGATGTGACATATTAGAAAAATTTATTTCCAAATTCATTCTCATTTACTTTCAAATCTACCCAAATAAACAACAACAAAAATTTATTTTCAAATTCTCTGAAATCCCTTCAATCACTCTCCTCCAAATCCATCGAAGTGAACAAAGTCTTGCTCTGTTACTTTTGAGGGAGATGATCTGAAGAAGATTCAATGAAAGAATTTGAGGAAAAAATGAAAGATGAAGTAAGGTTTTCTTTTTAAAAGATTTGGAAACAACTATAAAATTTTGTGAATAATTTGATGAAAGTAATAGATAAAAAAAATTGAATAAATTAAATGATAAGATTATATAAATTAATAAAAGATAAATTACAATTATTTAAAATTAGTTTAAAATAAAACCTGGATGATTTTTCTGTAAAAAAAAAAATAAGAGATGTAATTAATTTAAAATAAAATGTTGTTGTTTAGAAATAATTTTAATTAAATATTGAATTATAAAAAAATAATACTAATATTAATTAATTACTTTTGTCATTATAATTTTTTTTATTATTATTTTTAGATGCTGCATTATATTCTCCATTAATATTATTTTTAAATACATTATATTTCATTATTAAACTTATTATTATTATTATTCAATTTTTGTTATTATGATTATTAGTTATCAATTGTATATTTTAGAAAAAAATCAAAAGTCATTTGGTAATTGGATTCTTCAATCTCTCAAATCACTTCATCCTGTGAGACCTCAAATATTCTCTCATTTACTCACAAATCTTTAGAGGGAAACACACATGTGAGCAAAAGGAACATAGCCTAAAAGAAGCAGCACAATTGGTGTTTGTTCTCATTTGCATTTTAGTTTGCTAAATATTTATGACTCAGGTTGTTTAACTCACCCCTGATTGTTGGCTCAACGGATCTTCACCATAATTCAGTATCAAAAATTGCTTTCAAGGTGACAGAATTGTTGAAATCTTACAAGAAATATTGTCACCTTATTCCTAGCATTATGAAGTGTATTAATGGCTATACTGAATTAGAACGAGACTAATTTCATGCAGCTCCATTGAGAATCAGTTTCAGCGTTTGAACAATGTATCTAAAAAGCCCTCTCCAAATCTAGAGCTGTGTAGAAATAGCATTACTGATCGAGAACTTGCCAGAATCGGAGGGAGAAAAACATAAATATAAGCCAAAACCCAGAGCTTAGAAGGTAATATTACACGCAGTTATAGTTTTAAACGGTATGTTTTGCACTTCAGACAGAGAACACTCGTATCTGCAGGAATGGTCCATGACAGGGCTCCCAAAACAGAAAACATAATACTGTTTTTTTTTTTTTGGCTAAGGACGCACTCCACTACAAATCAAACACGAAATAATGTTACAAAGTGAACCTATATACCAAAAGCATTGCTTTCACGAGTTATTTTTCTCGATGAACGTTGCTATATAGTTAGTTCTACACGGTATTGACATTCAAAACCCTACCACTTCTCCTTCTCTTACTATTCCTAAATTTCCATCTTTCTACACCAACTAGGGGTGGGCAAACTGCATTATTTGCACTGCACTATAAATCTATTACAATTAACTATAAAATGATTTTAAAAAACTGAACTGAACTAAAAAATAGTTCAAAAAACTGAACTAAACTATTTTTTAGTTCAGTTAACTACAAAACAGTTCAGTTAACTACAATGCACATTTTTCTTCTTCTTTCATAAGATAAGTTTTTCATTTTTTATTATTTAAGAGACACTAGAGAGAGTGGATCACTGACCCAATAGAACATATCCCAGATTTCAAGGCTGTACTCTAATTGGGCTGGTGCATTCTTCAGAAAGTTTGTGAAAAAATGATTTTTTACTTTTGGTAGATGAAAAAAGACTTTCAACATAAATAATTTGACCAGAAAAAACAAATCAGATGTGGATGTGGTCCCAGGACACAAATACATCTGCAAAATCTTATTAGACATCAGATACTATATAGAATTTTAAGCAACTTCAGTAACAGCAACTTCAGTGACAGCAACTTCAGTGGCTTCAGATTTTCTTTTATCACCTGCTGCAGTGGCAAACCTTTTGAGCAATTCATTGTTCCATCTCTGCTTGTGCAAGCCACCAGAACCATGGATGGTGAAGGAAGATGAAGCAAACAACCTTCCTCGCAAATCTTTCAAAGCCAAACGTATTGGCCTCCTCTGTATTTGGAAAAGTAAAATAAATATTAAAAACCTCTTCTTTGCTTTATCATTTAAACTATGATCTGCCAGAAATTTAGATGTCCCTACCAAAATTGATGCTTACAAAACTCACTGTGCAAAAACTAATGATGTTCCTTATCTATGTATATTACAATTTACTTCATGTTTTCTATTAATTAGCAGTTCAATAAAAATTTCATTTCGATTCCCTTTTGTTTCTTCCTTTCGAGTTCAATAAAAATTTCATTTCGATTCCCTTTTGTTTCTTCCTTTCGATCTGTTGAGTGCAGTAAGAATTGCAGATAGAACAGGATCAAATCTCAACATAACATGACAATGGCAGAAAATTGTTTACTTAATTATCCATCAATAACACTAAGCTTAAATAAATCCTTAAACTTAATTACCTTTGTCCTTAAATCATACTTTAATTACAATCTTAACCTTTTAATGTAAGTCTAATACGTTTTATAATATAACTATACAAATTATTACAAACACAAGACCAAATCCATCTACTTTAACCTAAAATTAAGAATCCAACACAAGAATAAAAATTAGAAGATCAAACACTAATCTCTAGCAAATCTCATTTTGACCTGTTCATTCTTTTCTGCAATCTATCAATCAAAATTTTCCATGAAAAGATGGAACTCAACAATAAAATTTGGAGAGAAGATAAGCTGACCTTAGAGAAAGCTAAAATCATTTTATGCATTTAAACTTTTGTAAGAATCTGGCATCTAAATTTCCTGAAAAGTTTATGAAAGAAGTTTGCTTTATCAACTTGACTCAGGCCAGAAATCAAATTGAAATGAAATTCCTACTGCAAATACTAACCCTCCATATATATACTCCATATTATGATTAATAAATCATAATATTCCTGAAAAATTATCACAATATCTTATAACAATATGGCCATGAAAATGTAGCATACCGACACTAATAGCAAATCTCTATTGAAGATGGAGTAAAGAATTAAAAACTTCATAAAACCATTGTTAGGGAAAACAAGACACAATAGTCATTAATTTCAAGCTCAAGAATAACATCTTCAATAGCCTTACATTAAGGTCGAGGACTTACATCAATGCTTCTTTCTTGATTTTCAATCATCCAAATTAATAGCAGCACTTAAAGGTCCCACTTCATCTTGAGATGTTATCTCTATAAAAATAAAATAAAATATTTAATCATTTTTTAACACGTAAAATATAAATTAAAAAATATATAAATTTGTCATATAATCTCACCTTGCTCAAATTTCTCAAGTTCTTTAGGATCCTCGTCAAAAAGTATAGAGAAAGGTGTTCCTTTTAACCAATCTTGTGTGCAAACAAGCACTTCCACTATTTTAGGCGTTAAGCAACTACGATAAGGACTAACCACTCTTCCTCCTGTACTGAATGCACACTCTGATGCTACAGTAGAGATAGGAATGGCTAACACCTCATTTCACGCCTCAATGTAGTGCAGGATGGGACTTCAAATCGTGGTTGCAAGGACCATACAAAGTCACGGAAGTCCTCATTTTCCACAAATCGAAAAGGAAGCTCGGACTTCACAAACATCTTCACCAACTTCATTCGAGATGCATTTTGGTCAAATTTAGAAATAGTTGGTGAAGGGCTAACACTAACTTCTGTAGTTGATGATAAAAGCTTTTGCCTTTTGAATGCTTCTTTATTAGGATTTGGTGTGAGGGTTTCTACCGTTTCTGACATTCACGTCACTACATTAATTAAGAGTTCAATCAAACAAAAGGAAAATTTATCTAATTATATTTTAAAAAAGACAAAAGAAAGTATCACGATCTAAATTGTAATAGTTAAGGACTACGTTTGTTGCAATGGTCTAATTCTCTACAAATATCAACCAAATTAAGGTTTTATTATTAGGATTCCCTAAATTCTGTCATGAAGAACCAAATAAAGAGTCACTTTTCAAGGCATCATAAGAGTTATACACAAAAATTCCCTCTTTTTATCTTTTTTTTTCTAGCTCACTGTGCCTACCCTCCACAAACCCGCATTCGAGGAAGGGAAGGTAACAAACACACAAATACAAATATACAAATAAATAAATAACCTAATATTTGGTTAAATACTTAATGATATATTTGGTTTAGGAAAGAAAATAAAAAAAATGGTTGTGATTGAAATGAAAATACAAAAGTAAAAAACAAATGGACAATACATTTTGTTTAGTTTTTCCTTCCCGGTTTTAGAAAGAAGGCTAAACATGTGATCCCATTTATTTTTAATGATTTTCCGCCTGTGTTAAGGAAGGGAGATGATTTGTTATCTTTGTTTTGTCTGGTAAGCTCATCTTAACAAAGAATATATATATATATAAGAAAAAGATAGGAAAAGGAAGGTATTGTATTTATTTATGTATGGATGATAAAATGTAAAGAAGAGGGATAATAAGTAAAAGAATAATAAATGAAGTGGTGTCTCTCTACAGCTGTTTGATAGGGTGGGGTTTTGCAAAGGCTGAGTATATTTGGAGTGTTTATCGTACGTGTGAAATGGAATATAGAATATGTTTGTTATTCTAACCTGAGGATGCCTAAATAGGGGCTAACTGTTATGAATAAGAAAGCGCCAAAATAGTAAGGAGAAGTTGACAGAATAATTAAAAAGTAGAATAGCATATTATTATATGATTGATGAGAGAGTAGTAGTAGTAGTAGCAGTAATAAAGAAATGGAAAATGAAGGTGGTGAGAAATTTCAAAGAGGAGAAAATGGTCAAAGAAAGTAAGGAAGAGAAAGTGTGACAGCGAGAAAGCTCGTTTTTCAGAAGCAGTGATAATAGTAATGGTATTAGTATAGATATGAAAACAAATCGCATCTCGAAGAGTCATACAAGTTAGACCTCCACACCCACATGAAAAATAAATGTTTCATGATTTCCTATATGTTTTATTCTTTTTGTTTGTTTTCTATGAGGCCTTGGAAAGAGAAGTGCTATTCCAAACATTCCCCTGTCAATTTCTACGCCAAACATTACTTTAAGAGTTATACAAAGAAAACAAGATCTTTAGAGTTGACCAACATGGAGAAAGACACTTTATGAGAGGGTTAAGAGTGACAAGCTGGAACACGATTATTCTGCTTAAATAGCCATAGCCTTATGGAGTCCTCTACAAACCAAAAGACCTTTAAATCAACTTGGTTGGGATTCAAGGTAAACTCGTTAAATTGTGGAACAGATATCTCATTCATGGATTTAAGATATAATCAAGAACTCTACGTCACACTAAAAGACAGGCACAATGAACATTCAGCATGCAAAATGTTGACACTTAAGATTATAATAATGACAGGAAATTGAATATAATCACGGCCTGAGTTTACCTCTCTGAAAGGGCGTATAAACCAGGGAGTTGATGAACTGTAACGCAGAAAAGTGCTTCCAACAAAAACTCCACCACTTCTTAGTATCCGGGTGATTTCAGCAACCTATAGAAAGTTTACAGTGTAACACTACAAAAAATGTGCAATCCAATAAGGAAATGAGCGGTTCATGATTATTTAGTTTAAAATTAGGGTAAATGTAAACATAAAAATTTAGGATAAAATTTAGGCTAAGTTATTTTAAGTAGTGCAGACAACTGCAGCATTGGTATTTTGAGGCTGCTGCAGGAACTAATTTTCCATGTTTCTTCTCTTCACATCCAGTACAAGTAATAGAAGATTTGTCAGAGTGTTTGATTCAGCTTATTTTGAAAAAGATAATAATTTATTTTTGCTAGCGAAGAAAGCCTAAGAAAAATAAGCTACTGTTCTCCAAAATAGTTTTCAACCAGTGTGCACTTGAACAATTATCATGTATGTGTTTATACATCTTATGCACATTACAGGCACATATATTGTTGACCAATAAAATCAGAAAGAAAATAACTACCATTAATCCATCTGTGCTCCAATACAAAAATTAGATTCAATTATTCATTCAGGAAAATTTATAAAGTGGAAATCTATGTCAGCTTTGTCTGATATCTGTCAGGTTCCTCTTTATAATCTCTTTCTATATCTCTGGAGGAAAGAGTCCAGCTTTATGATGCAATACTTCAGTTATTTTATGACATTGAAGCAATAACTGTTCTGTTTAGCAAACATTCACTCCAATCTGCAGTTCGAGAGGATTCTTCTACTTGCCTCAACCAAACTTCTTAGGAACACGATTATAATGAAGGAATCGTTATGTGATGACTGAGATGATTTGGTAGCAAACAACCACATGTAATATCCAAAAAAGGGTCTCACATAACTAGTTGAAAATTCAAAGAACTCAACTATTTTCCTTAGGGTTAAGAGACACAATCCATAAAGTAAGAAGTACCAACATTATATTGCACCATAAACACCTTAAATTCATCAATCAAGCAGAAAAATAAGCACAAAGAATGAAAAGGGACAATAAAAATGGCGAAAAGAAGAAACCCCACAACATTAAAAATTTCATAAATCATAGGTTTAAGGAAAATACAGAGTAAGGCGGCAGCACATAGAGGCAGAGACAGCACAGACAGGTAGAGACAACACGGAAAAGCAGAGTGACAAGCTGGAACACAATAATCGAATCACTAGTTACCTCGACGGTCGGTATGGCAGTGAACAAGACAGGCCCCTCGATAGTCGATACAGCAACAACGACAAGGGTCAGAGGGGTCACTGTTGAAACTCTCCTTTGTCGACAGAGTCACGGTGGCAGCGGTCGCGCGTCACGGTAGGGCTAGGGCAGAGTCACCGTGGGTTTTCGTTGAAGCTCTCTTTCGATGACAACGGTGGGCAGCAATTGGGTCACGGTAGGATTTGCGACGGGCCTTCAACGGCGACGGGCCTTCAACGGCGACGAGCCTGCGAACCTTCCACGGGAGCCTTCAACCATAGAAATACTGAGAAAAGAATGTAATGAGATAGGAGAAATTTTTGATTGCAAACCTAAACCATAGTACAGTTAACTGTATTAAAAATAAAATAAGTTCAGTATATTTAAACTGAATTGTTAAACAGTTAACTAGGTTTTAATAAAAATAGTTTATAGTTTTTAAGTAAACTGTGCCCAGCCCTAACACCAACCACACCTGCAAGCATCGATGCGGCGGAGACATACTGCTTCCTTTTCCTGCAGATAAACCCTATTAAAGGATCACCTTCATTTAGATCTACATGCGGTGAATCCCAACCCATACTTGATATTATATAACATATGAACCAAGGAGGAAGAAGGGACTGAGGGCATCTTAAAACAAGAGGTCAAAAAACACTCTAAGTTCCAGTATAGCAGAATCGTGAAAAAACTTATGGCCACATTTTTACTATTCTCTCAAGTAACCTATTTTCCTCCTCCTTGGAAACATGTGGGTCAAGATTGCGAAGGCTTTTAACAAAACTGTTGGCCTCATCCCGACGGTTGAGCTTACAATACCGATCAACAATGGAGTTATAAGTATTCTGGTCTGGTTTACATCCCTGCTTGATCATGTATCGAACTACATCAATAGCTTCAGCAAACATCGAGTCGCCGGCATAAGTTGCAATAAATGTGTTGTAAGTTACAACATCAGGAATAAGTGCAGCGTCTTTCATTTCAGAAAATATTCGCGAAGCCTCCTTCATCCTACCATTTCTGCAATATGCATAAATAACAGTATTGTATGAAATTCTATCAGGTTTCGTACCTTTCTCCAGAACTTCCCTCAAGATTTCTTCTGATTTTTGAAAGTTTTCAGAACGGCTGTACATATACATTAAACTATTATATGTAGTCAAACTCGGAGAAAATCCCCTGTCATGCATGAAGTTCAAAATCTCGTTGGCTTTGGCCACCATCTGCTTCCTCCCATATATCGAAAGCATTGCATTAAGAGTAGTAATGTCAAGCGAAATTCCTCTTCTCCTTAATTCCAAAAAGGCACGCTCTGTATACATCAGGAGATCACTCTTGCTGTTTACTAGAACAAGGGTCTTCAGAAGAACGGGATGTGTTTCAATAGAGCCGGAGTATATATCCTCCGCAAGAGCATTCATCCTTTCAATCTCCTTACTATTGGCATAAGCATGAAGCAAAGAAGAATATGACATCTCATTAGGTTTACACCGTCCGTCCTTCATTTCAGCAAGGACTTTCTCAGATTGTTCCCAGAGCCCTCCTCGGGCCAATGCTGCTAAAACAGCATTGTAGGTAGAAAGATCCGGCACCACTCCAGCTTCGAGCATGTTCTTGTAAACGGCCATTGCCTGGTCAAAGGAACCACACCTGCTGTAGGCACTAATCAGAGTGTTGAAAGTATCCCTCTCCGGCACAAAGCCAGCTCTCTTCATTTCTTTAAATATTCCAGACACCTGGGAGTGCATTCCATTTTGTCCAAACACGGCCAGAAGGGTGTTCCAAGTAACAATATCAGGGGAGCAATTGTACACCTTGATCTCGTCAAAAACTTTCATCATTTCGGCAAACTTTCCTCGGTTGCCATGCATCTTAATAAGGGCATTGAAGGTACAAATATTAGGCTTGCATCCCACGGATCCCATCTCTTCAAAAACTTGGATGGCAAGCTCGTCTTTTCCGGCCTTCTCAAATCCGGACAAAAGGGTGGTGTAGGTAAAGACGTCAGGCTGAATCCCCTTGTCCAGCATTTGGGTTTTAAGCTGGAGTGCCTCCTCCAACAAACCACCTTTAGCACAAGCAGATATCAGGGAATTGTAAGTAACAACGGTGGGAGAAAAGGCATTGGCTTCCATCTCTCTGAGGACCTGCATAGCCTCTTTGGGGCGTCTGGACTTGCCATAAACATCCAATAAGGCATTATAGGTAACCTTGTCAGGGGTGAAACCCTCCAGCTTCATCTGCTCAAAGAGGTGAACAGCTTCTTCGTAGAGAGAACCGCGGCGACAGCAACTAATAAGCGTATTGTAAGTGTAGAGATCGGGGGCAATCCCGCGAGACTTCATGGAGTCAACGAGGGCAGTGACGTTAGACCAAGGCATGCCCATTTTGCCGTACACATTGAGAACGACGTTGTATGTGATGAGAGTGGGATTGCAGCCGTCTTGTTGCATCTTGTTGAAGAGGTTGACGGCATCCCTGTACCTGCCACTACTGGAGTACGCATTTATCAAACAGGTGTAGGCATAGACATCAATGTGAACACCGTCGTTTTGGAGAGCCAGGAGCAGGGAGGCGGCGGATGAGACCCGCCCCGCTTTTCCGAGAATTTTGAAGATGACAGTGATTGCAGAAGTGGTAAAAAGTGGAACGGAATGGTGAGTGGTTCGAACCCATTGGAAGACGGCGAAGGCAAGTTCGCATTTGTTGTTAAAGCCTAAGGCCTTGATTATCCCCAATATATCGGAAGCGGGATTTGGTTGGTCCAGAAGAGGACGCAGAATATTATCTAAGTGAGTGGAAACGGAATTGGAATTGGTATTGAAATCGGAACGAATTAAGGTGCGGAGAATTTGCTGACCTGAAGAAGAAAGGCCGTGAGGAGACCATGGTTTGCCGCGGTTGGGGTCGAAGGACTTCCCCAGAGCGACGCGGTGTCGGGAACGAGAACTGGAACCGGTATTCAGGTCATGGATAAGGGTAGTCATTGGCGGTGCTGAGGTTGGAGTAGGGGTAGGGGTAGGGCTGGGGCCAGGGGTCATCACTCCAACAGAGTTGGGTTTGGAAGAAGGGGGCGACGGTGATGACGGTGACTGTGACGGTGGCGGTGGGTTTGGGAGGAGCAGAGGAAGAGCCACCTTTTCTACCATCCCCATCCTCTCACTACCTTTGCTTCTTGTGAGCTGTGTGCGGAATTGGCATTCGAAGCTCGGATATTTTATGCCAAAGTTTTCCACAACACGTGTCCCGCGTAGCTTCACCAATTTCAGTGAAATCCAAAAATGGATTCAAACTCATACCATATCTACCCGCCTTAGTAATGCAAGCAGGCCCAACTCCAACATCCCCTCACACATTACACCTTAAGTTCCCGACCTTAATCCAAACAACAAATGAAAAAAAAAATATGTTTTCCACATTTCTAACCACTATTATAATATTAAAATATCTTTTTACCATAATTAATATGAGGATCTTTCAAGTTAGCAACCTCTTATTTTTTTTCATCATTGCACCCTTACAGAACAGACCCCAATTACATTGGATTAGCAATTAACTAAGGTCTTAACGTGGGTTGAAGAGAAGACAAAGTACAAGAAGTTCGGCGTTATGCCCCCTTTCAAGTCCGTAAACCGTTCTTTAAACCTTTTACACAAAATTTAAACAGGAGTCTAGGTTCCACCTTAGATAAAAATGATTTAAATGAGTTTAAGTTTCACATTAAATAGAAATGATAAGATAAAGTATTATATAAAGATGAAAGATTCATTATCTTAAAATTTTAAATAAAAAAATTAATGTTAATCTCTTATATAATTGAACTAATATCTCATTTAGTATTGTGTTTTTCCAGTAAATCCTCTGGATAAACCTAACACCTTATACAAACTTCAGAATATTAATCAGAATAATCGGAGATCTACTATGTGCGGAATTAATCTATATGTCTTTTGTTACCATTGAAAAAAAAACTTCGTAACAATAATCTGTATGCCTACCATGTTTAGATTTGTATGTCACAGCTAGTATATCTAAAAATGACAAAAAATAGTTATTGCAGTTTATTTTCCGTTTTGAATATCAGAAAGAACAGTCATATTGTGAAATGTATCACTGCAAGTTTTCGCTTTGGCTATTTGTAACTTGTCATGCCCATAAGTGGATAGTGTTACTCCCGAACATAAAAATTACATTGTTTAAGTTCAGCAATACAACTATGTTTATTAGTAGTGATAGTGACTAATCTTGTAAATCTGTGCAATATATGAAGACCTTACCAACAACAGGTTGAGACACAGGAGGAACCATTCAAAATGAAATTATCTGTCTTTTAGTCTTCCAATTTAAAACGCGTAAGGGTCACCCTTCTCGAACTTACATTTTGACCATTCTATGTTTGTTGCATCATTAACATCATTATCATAATAAAATAAGCACCAGAATGGGTTACAGTGCACTAGTTCAGAAACACTGCCACCCTTTTTCACCCTTCTACTCACCCTGTTCATAACTTATCGGCGATCCTACCTTAAACCAAAAGGTAATAACAATTTAATCATCTCATTAATTCTCCTGATCATTCATCTTTCAACGCTGTGAATACGGGTAAACACTTCTAAATAAGCACAGGGGAATAGCAGACTAATAAGCAGAACTTAGAAGCATGGCATTTAAGATATCAAATAGAAACCTAATAGTCATATAGAAAACCTAATAGTGAACCACTAACGCTCGCTGAAGAGACTACACAAATCAAAACGAACTCTTCAACAATGCTGGTTCTGCATTTCAAGTGCAAGAAAAAAAAGAAGCTACGTTGTCGCAGGACAAAATACTCCCAAATATAACTGTTGAATACACTAACGGTCGACCTTCATACAAAAACTTAAACTTCAGTTTTAAGGAAGTGAGGGCTAATCAAGCGAGCAACCTCTAGCATACCAACTCGATCTCTCTCTTCAAATATCTTCTTCAGCTTCTCATCACAAATTATAGTCCTCTTGTCTTCAGGGTCCTATCAGAATTACACGAACGGTTCAGTTAAAACTATGTGTTGCTTAATGTATTTTTGGAATGCAACATAGAAACAGAATAACATAATATATCAAAATAACGCAGCACCAAACCAAAGAACATGAGGTGAAACTTGTAAATACATGGATGAGAAAGAAGTATGAAGAAATTGACAAGGCGCATGTAGAATAAATATATTAAAGGTAAAACATAATGAGTAGAGAAATTGGTATGGAAATGAAAAGTCAAAATCCCCATTTAAAAAAGAAGGAAGCAAACCCTAAAAGAAGAGAGAAAAACTGAAGGTAAAGAGTAGAAGAGAACAGATTAGGTATTTGGAAAAGGAGGGAAGTTGGGGACCTGAAGATTGTTGGCCTTGATATAAGCCCAAATGAGTTTGAGGGCTTGGGTTCTGGAAATCTGTTGAGCGCCGACGAGGGCTGCCATTTCAGGGGTGACATCGCGGGGTTTCATGATGCCACGGATTTTGCGGGTTCCTTGGTCAGACTCAGAGACCTTGCAAGAGATAACGGTTCGCACCATGCGCAGTGGAGAAGCAGAAGCAGAACGCGAAGGCCTCGTGAAGCTCAGAGCGTGGGCCTCTGGAAGGAGAACGGAGGAAGACAAGAGCCCGAAAGACAGAGACATAGCCACAGCCATAGCCACACTATCTACCCACACACAAACACAGAAACCAACAAGATAATACACTCACACTCTTTCTATACTTCTTCTCCCTCGCCAATATCTCCTCCAATTTACCAAAATACCCTCTCCTTTCAAATTTCTACAAACAATTTATATATTTATTATATTTATATATTAATACATACAGAATTCAACAGTAAACCGTTGCAATATTTTAAATAAGTAATGAAAAAAATATATTTAGAAAAAATCGACAATTTTGTACTTCAAATTAGAAAAAAAGAAGATAGAAAACAGTTGTGTTGTGAATGCCCAAACCCTAAACTTTGTTAAGAAAAATACCTCTCTTCTGTTTCCTCACAGGCCCGGCCCAAGAGAAATGGCCTCAGCCCAGACGAAATCCAACTTGGTAGATAATTTACTTACCACACCTTCGAAATTTCTCATGCACTGCCTCCTTATACTGGAATTAGGAAATAAATCTTTTTAAATCATTTTGAATGAAATGCAGGAAGTAATTATAGGTGCACAACATAATTCCCAACTGGGCATTGGTTGGGTAGTGATAAGAAGCCCAACAGGTTTTCCAGGGTTTCGGTATCCGGGCAGTTTCTTCCTGCACTTCTTGTGTTTCTTCTTCCACGTTCATATAATAAATTTCCCATTTTATTTTTTTAATTGTATAATCTAAAAGACAAAAATTACATTCAGATTATCTGGAAGCTTTTCGAATTTTATAATTCAAAAACTAAACACGAGTTTGACTTCTACAACTTAAAATTAAAAAAATATAGATTGTATCAAAACTTATTTTTAACTTTTAAATTATATAAAACGAAATTTTTTTATATGAAATGCTGAAAACAAATATGGAGGTGCAGGAGAATCTGCTGATTTTTATTTTCACCTTTTGGTTTTAGGAAAATGAGTTTTTCGTTCAAATTTTTATTTTATACTAGTGTGGATTCGTTATATTGTGGTTGAATAGTTTAGTAAAATTATAAATTTATTAATAATGTTTACAAACTGGATAAATAAATTGATTAACAATAAAAGATATAGTATTTTTTTAATTAATATTAATTATTCAATAGTTTATATAAAATTTGTCAATAATAATTGAAAAGACGAAGTCAGAATTGATATATTGATTTTATTACACAATGTGTCGACATTTGAAAAAAAAAACTTAAGAACCGAAAACCATATTATTTATGTAAATATTTAATTAAAAAAGCTATTGAAGAAAAAAAAAGTACTCACTCTTGCTATTTTGGTAAAAAAAAAATATAATATTACAATACTTTGATCACTTTATAAGTATACATGAAACAAAAAATACAAGCTAATATAATTACTCATACAACATTAGTAAACTCTTTACAAATAAGTAAACATGGAAGAAAAAATAAATATCAATTATGTATACGGTAAAATAACATTCTTAAAATAGGTTACTCGACTTCATTTATCACTTAGTAAACTAACTCAATTCGACTTATTTATTAACAAGTTCAAAGAATTTGAAGCTCATCCAATCCATCACAGTAAGTTAAACGAATTTATTAATTGGTTTACTTAATTATAATTTTTTTGTTCAATCCAAATATAATATTTTTTTCTAATTGAAATCTAAACAAAATTCAATCTAAATACAATCCAAAATTAATAATTCAAAAAAAAAATACAATACAATTTAAAATCAGATTAAACTCCAAATATAATTAAAAAGTACAACACAACTTATCATCTAACATTAAATCATTGTCGTCATTTATTTATTATAATATTAGAATCTTGAATGGACAAATCCAAAACACAAAATGGTTTAAGTTTAGAGTTTTTATTTTTTTAATATAATATAAAATTTATTGATAGGTTGGTAAGTTAATCCGATTTACTTCGAATTCAATCTGAGTGAGTCAGATTCTTAACGTATTGAATTGAATTCAATTTTGACCATTGACATAACGCTTTGATAACACTACTAACCATATAAACATTGGAGACCAAAGATAATTTTGAATTGTTTTAATTTTTCTTTGAAAGAATATCTATAAAAGCGATATCTTTATGCATATTATTTATCCTTAGTTCTGAGTTTTTGTATCAGAGTGTTGAAAGAGTCTAGAACCTTAACTTCCTACGTGCAAGGTGAGTGGTTGAATGCACAATGATTAGTTCCTCAATCATTGTCTGTAAATTGAACCAATCTCCGAAAAGCGACATGGTAATCTGGAAATAGGATAAATAAAGAGCAGAGTGTGAAGGTTGGTTAGTTGAAGGCGTTGCTTAACGAGGAGGATGATTGATGTAGGAAAATATAGGACCTAACAAAAGGACCACCTTATTCTGCAGTAGAAAGAGAAGGTGGTTGTACTAAGCAAATATGAGTTGGTTCTTTTGGTAGATACTCCCTTTCTGAAATCAAAGTTCCAACAAACAAAAACTGCTTCCTTCTATATTTTCTATCTGTATAAAAGTACAAAGCTGTGTCACTGCTTCTACATTAAGACACCTAAGCCATGCAACACCCTCTCAAGGTCACATCCAATTCGATTGTTTTGTAAGCAAACTCGTAATCACTTTTCATCGTTAATTAACTTTCTCCATGTTCCTGTTCCTGTTCCTATCCATATCTTTACCCGCTTTGATTCAACGAAAAGCAAACACCACATGTGAATCCAAATAATCATGTTTATTATTGCTCCCCACCATAATTTGGGGTTGTTAACTCTTTGCTCATTACTGATCCATGTTAAGCTCTATAATTAATCATTACAACTGATGATCTGTTAATAAGTATACCAAGGCTGTCCTGCATAAACCATTCGATTGTTTTAACATAAAAAATTAATTGTCTGTAACATGTATGACATAAATACTCTTAAAGAAATTAGAAAGATTAAAGGAAAAGATTATTATAGATGGAGATAGATTAATGGGAGAGAGACATGATGATTGATGAGTGTGTGGGGAGGGAGATCCACCTTACCAACCAGTCCTTGGCTTTTGCCACAGCCCTGAACTTGGAGTACAAATCACACATGCTCCCCCATGACCCACACTTAGCCCTTTTTTTCCCCATTCATATATTCTTCTCATGCATACTTCCACATGCTTTTCCACCATCATCATCTGCCTTCTTAATACTTCCTTCTCCCACCCCATGCACCACCCTTTACACAGATTAGAGACAAACTTAGAATTTCAATGAAAGAAAAAAGACAAAGGAAACCAAATATGAATTAGCAATGGCACTGTGCCCGTGACAATTAACAATTATCAGGTTATCAATTTAATAGACACATGTGCTGAATACTATACATATAAATCATTCTGGTATGATTTCATTGTGTGTTTTTCAGACCAGAATGATTTGTATACTCTGTGATTTAAATCAAGCATATCACTTTTACTGATATTTAATAAATGATCATCGAGATTTTGTTACAAGAAAGCTTTGAATGGTGATATTTTGATATATGGAGTACGATGTGGTTTTATTGATGACAAAAGTCTTGAGAGAATTCATCAAATACCACGGTATTAACTAGAGGAATACGTAAGCAAGATGCAAGCACATTAATTTACTGCTGTATTGTGCGGAGGTAGTAAAGTAAGTACGTAAAAAAGGTGGTAAATGAGTTTGAGTGACGGTGTTGTCTCATATCATTTGAAATTGAAGTCCAAGTTGATTTGAAAAGCTAACGGAAAAAAAAGGGGGGATTGGTTTTGTTGAAGATGTAAATGTTGACATGCTTAGGTGAATAAACAGTTGAGTTATAAGTTAAGTTGAGGTAGCACATCGCACTATGATTTTGGTGGTTAGAGCCGCGCTGTCATGAGTGGTGGTGGGTCTGGCTACTCATGCTGAGATGTGTGCGTTTGGTTGCGTTTAGATCCAAACTTACCGAAGACTCTGCCTATATAACCTCTCCCCTGCTTCGCTCTCATACTCAAACTGCCACCACTTCCGCCGGTTCACCATACAAGTTCAAAACATGGAGCAACATTTGGTTTTCTTCGTTGCCTTGATATGCACCATAGTTGCCGGCGTTGGAGGCCAGGCTCCATCCACCTCCCCAACCACCTCTCCTGCGCCTCCCACCCCCACCACTCCCCAGGCCTCCCCACCTCCCCTCCAGTCCTCTCCGCCTCCCGCTCAGTCCTCTCCGCCGCCTCTTCAGTCTTCGCCTCCTCCTGCTCAGTCTCCACCACCGGCTGCCACACCCCCACCTGTCAGTTCTCCTCCTCCGGCCTCTCCACCACCTGCCTCCCCTCCTCCGGCCTCTCCACCACCTGCATCCCCTCCCCCGGCCACTCCACCCCCGGCTTCTCCCCCTCCATTTTCACCACCTCCTGCCACTCCCCCACCAGCCACCCCTCCACCGGCAACACCTCCGCCAGCAGTTCCTCCGCCGGCATTGACCCCAGCACCTCTCTCCTCTCCACCAGCCACATCTCCAGCTCCCGCTCCTGCCAGTCTGCTTTCCCCGTCTCTCTCTCCTTCCTTGGCTCCCGGTCCCAGCCTCTCCACCATCTCTCCCTCCGGTGATGATGTAAGTCCTTCACTCCTCTCTCTTTCTTTCCATCTCTCGTTTTTCATTAACAGAATCAATTCAGTGCATTTTATCTGTGTAAAAGTATGTCCATTTGCAATACACATGTTTTTATCATATTAACATGTATTCAGTCTAAAATATTTGCATGATGTTACTTTGTGGCATTGCAGAGTGGGGCGGAAAAGTTGTTGTCCTTTGAGAAGATGATTAGGAGCATAGTATTGGCATGCGCTTTGCTGTCCATGATGTTCTAGAGATCTCTGTCTTCGGACCCAATTCATGTTTTTTTGCTATTAATTACCTTCTATATATTATTTTGTACGTGTATGTGATATGGGACTCTATTACTGTATTTGAATTATATACATTGCTTGCATTCTTGGGAGATTTCAGAGGAGGTTTTGTATTTGAGGGCAGTTATTCTGTATTCCACTATTATTAGTTTATCTGGCTCACTATCTTCTTCCATCTCTTCATTCTTTTTTATCAACTATAGTACTCCTATTTTGCATACTTTATCATATACTATTCCCACTCTAGATACGTCACATTATGAATATATCAACAAGAAAATCAAACACCATTCAAGATCGAAAAGTTAACATCCACCAAAAGTTTGTTTCATAGGCAAAATAGAAACTATCAATAACAATATCCAAAGTTATAGCTACAAACAAAACTCACTTCATTGATTGTTCCCTTGGGGAATTCTCATAATAGTCTGGCTCGCATATGTAAGCTTCTGAAACAAACTATGAAGAGTTCAGAAAAACACTAACAAAAGTTTCATCGATGCTCAAGCAGAAGAGCCACCCTGTTTTTATATATGCCTTTGTTCATAGTTCTTGCGTCTTTGGACGAAGGTCAGAACCCGTTTCCCATAAGGATGGGTGTGCAGATATGGATAATTCAACAAAATTATAGTTGAAAGCATTTTATAAACATTGCCCTGCAAATAAATAACAGACCCTTAGTTAATGCATTCAACCATATTTTGAAGAAATGGACCACTGATACGAAAAAGAAAAGTGTTGAGCTCTGTATAACCTTGCAATTTTGCAGCGCTCTTTGAACAACATAATTCCCATAAGGATCCTGTATAATCCTCAAAAAATTTTGAGTGTACATTAACTCCTGAATAATATCAGCAGCATCCTTCTCTTCTGAGAATTCTAAGAGGTGTTCCACCACATTGCTAGCATGCTTGTTCATAGATAATTG
This sequence comes from Vigna umbellata, assembly GCF_029865625.1. Lineage (NCBI taxonomy): Eukaryota > Viridiplantae > Streptophyta > Magnoliopsida > Fabales > Fabaceae > Vigna > Vigna umbellata. The sequence goes on along the minus strand of NC_142174.1, from coordinate 9,395,427 downwards.
AGCATATCTACCTTTAAGTTGTAACATTATCTCTGCATTTACACCAGGTATCTTCATTTTAGCAACGTACTGCACAGCATAATTTCTGTAAAAAAATAAATAGTTAAGTTCAAACTGAATGAAGTATGACCAAAATAAAAAATTGCAATTTTTAACACTCTTGACTAAAATAATTACAATTTTTAACACTTTCTCTTGACTAAAATGTATTATAAATATCGTTTTCCACTTCTGACTTGATAAATTTCCTCTTTGATTCTATAGATTTCATTCCATCTTAATTAATAGTAAAGTGTGTCATAGAAAGAGTGTATTATCATCATGTCTAAAATTGCAATTCATGTATGATACACTCCTTAGTTCACTTTTTCCAGCACAATATATTGTTTTTTTTAAATAATACAATCAAAAAGAGATTCATATTAAATGTGAAGTAAGACTTACAAAAAATTAGGAGCCTTAATAATATATTTTAACTAATAATGAAGCGTTAAAAGAATATATTTCTAAAAAGAAAAAGGAAGATAAAGAATTGGAAATAAACCCAAAAGGATGTTCAGTAAGGAGTGAAGCATGTGAGACTATTTCTTGAATCAGCCGCTTCATACTATTGTCTTTTGCATGATGAAGGCATTTTTGAAGGGTAGAACATCCACTTTTGTCTGTTGCAATTTCCACACAGTTCTCTGCTACTTCGTCTATAATAAACTGAAAGGAAGATTTTCAAATGAGAATATATTTATATATTCATATTCACAACCTGAGACACTGGGAAAGATCATAAACATTGTAATATGAAACAACCCTAAACAAGCTAAGTGATAGTAACACTGATAAGGTCTTAAATAGTTGTAAATGAGTCTTCAATACTGAACATGACTCTCGCCAAATGCTTTTATTTTCCTTTCCTAAGAAAAGGTATTTTAAGAACAATGAATTTAGTAAAATTACTTTGTGGTGAATGAACAAGTTTAAGACAGAGTGTCTAAAGACTACATTAATCTCATGACAGTTAATCTTCTGATAGAGACACAAAATGTTTATAAAATGTGAAAAATATTGTCAATAGAGTATAATATTTATTTTGTGTATTATGTGGTTGCTGTTCGTTTAAACTATGTTTCTTATTTTCGGTTCTTTATGTTTGTACCCATATGACAAAAGCATCATCATCATTATTGTAATTAAACCATTTAGTTGGTACCTAATAATGAACACATCAACTTTTTATTTAGAAATTGTTAAATAAATTATAAGAGAAATGAAGGATGCTTTAATACAAATCATATGATTATACTATACAGTAAAAATAATGTGATAGAAATTTGATATTAGGAAGAAGCACGGAGATGACTTACTGTTGTAAGCGCAGGGGAGAAAAGTTTGAGGCAGTGGTTAATGACATGACCACCATTGATATTCTTACTCAATCTCACACAGATCCTCTTCACAGCGAATATAACAGCAGATATCTGATCTGGAGTCTTCAAATGCTCCAACAACTTCTGGAAGACCAAACTCCTGTAGTGTGTAAGAATTCAGATTCAAAACATTGAAGTTAGAATTAATGTAACAAGAAATTGAAACAGAAGCATAATCTATAGAACAGAGGTACCCATGATTATGCATGCACAATTCCTTAAGCTTGTGCTGGTTTTGAATGACCAAGTGAAGAATCCTGGTGATGTGGTGGACAGAGCTAGCTTGCAAAATAGCTAGAATGGAAAGATCGCAATGTTGGTCCATCATTAGGTCACAGAAGTGATCCTTGAGTTGGCTGAAGATCTTCTCCATCACGTCTGGTTTCCCCAGCTGCTGACGGGGCATTTGTGTGACTGAGATGAACTGCGCCTTCACATCTTGAAGCGCAGAGGAAGTGTGATGCTGAAGGAATTGTGCAGAACAGTGACAGCAGAGTGCAGTGGAGCAATTGGGTGAAATTAACGGAGGGGTGGCGGTGAAGCAGAGCCTGGCCATGGAACACGAGAGAGCATCAACAGAAATGGAATTCTTCCAAAGAGAATCCAAATTGGTGTGACTCTGAATCAAAGGGGAGAAGAAGCCCTCTTTCGGAGTGGACTCAGCTGAATCAACCACATGTTTGATCTCCGGTGGTGGTGACGGATATGGAGAAGATGATGCACTGACACACTTCTCCATGCACAACTATGGACAGAGGAAGACAAAACACAGAACACCACTTCAACTATATCAATTATATATATATAAAATTGTTGTCATGATTTTACAATATAATTTATCATGTAATTAATAATTTTGTCTTTTCTATTTTTTTCAACTTATCTTATCACTATTTTTAATTTTTATATATACATAATTAATTTTTGGATAAAAAGATTGTTCGTGTTCTTCAAAGAACAAATTGTTTTAATACTATTTTCATAAGCAATCATGTTTTAATTTTTTCTTAATCTTTAGGTAATTTATACATTTATCGCGTGTGAAGGTGAAGAGAGAAAATGAAGAGATAAAAATTTGTAAAATTGTTTTATTGACTCGAGAATTTTTATTGTATTTTTTTTTAATTTTCTAAAACAATCTTAAAAGACAGGTAAAAGAAGATTTAGAAAACTATACTTATGTGGTAAATGTGCAAATAAGTATATCATTGTAACATCTTCATTAAACATGAGAGGATTGAAGATGCATACATAGAATAAATTAATTAAATTATTTAGTACATCATAAATAAAAAAATTAATGTATTTAATGTTAGAATTATATTATTAATGTTGGTTCATGCATGAATGAAGCTCTTTTTATCAAATTCAGCAACACTTTAAATAAAAAGAAAAGGCCTTAGGCTACAAAACCAGTGAATATTTTCTAATTCAATGTGCTGTGATCGCAAGCAATTAAATACTTATGTTTTACTTTTTTTTAATAAAAATACATTTTTTTATATTTTTATCTTTAATATAATACATTTTTTCTTGATAAAATTTTCATTTTCTTAATCACCATTTATCTAAGATTATATATTGTAAAAAAAATAGTGCATAATTATTAAGAATTAAAAAATGAAAATTTTTGTTATATTTCATAATATTTTTCAAAAATAATCTTCAAAAACTAATAAAATGTATTATTAGGAATATCATTTCTCAAATGAAAAAAAATAGAAGACATAAACAAAACAAAAAATTATTAAACTATTTAGTTGATGATGGATAAAACAAATATGTATTCATTGGAATAATATGTTAATTGATGCATGACGGTATTTTTACCCATCTAAAAACGATTTGAATACAAAAATCTATATAAAACCAATGAATAATATTTTAACCCAAAAACACATTATCTAAGAGCTATGCAATAAACATTTAAAGAAAGAAACATGTATAATTATTTTTTCTTATTTATAGAAAATACTCTGGGTTTACTTTTCTTTCAATAATAAAAAATAAAAGATATTATTATAATAATTATTAACATAAAAATTATTGGTTTAATATTTATTTTAGTAATATTTATTTTAGTTATATATTCGTCACTTTTATTCAAAGTGGTTTTTGGGTTCTTTTCAGCATCCGCTGTTAGTTTTGAGTGTACATAATAAATGAAAGTGGTTTTTAGAAAAAGAAAACTGGGGTTGTTTTGGTTTTTTTAGGGTTTAGGTTTTTATTTTTTGGGTTAAATATGTTTTTAGTCCCTAAACTATTGGTCGTTTCTGGTTTTCGTCTCTCTTTCAAAGTAAGGTACAATTTGGTCCTCATTCTTTTCGAAACGTTCGTTTTAGTCCTCATTTGTTGCTAAATGAGGACCAAATTTTTAAACAGTGTTGACCAAATTTTTAAACAGTGTTTAGTTTTCGAGGACTAAAACGAACGTTTCGAAAAGAATGAGGATCAAATTGTACCTTACTTTGAAAGAGAGACGAAAACCAGAAACGACCAATAGTTTAGGGACTAAAAACATATTTAACCCTTATTTTTTTATGTTTTGAAGAAATGAGTAAAATGTTGTTTTTCGTGTGAGTGGGTAAATCTTTGGTGTGTAAAATGTTGTTTCTGAAATTTAGGTTTCCTTTTTTTTAAAGGATGTTCTTTTTGATTGAGAGATTTAAGGCTTTCTGGGTTTTTGATTTATAGGTGTAGTGAAACTTGCGAATTGTAGCAAAGGGTTTCACGATCTCGCTTTTGGACTTGCGGTGGTAGTTTGACGGAGATGATGATTGTTGTTTGTTCGTCATAACTCACAATTGTTGTAATTGTGGATGAGCTGCGACCCAATATAGGTGCTAGGGTTTTCTGGTCCACCCTTTGAAAGCAAAGTTCATTTCCCCACTTTCACATAAATCACTTTCCATGTCATATTGGTTTAATTTGCCATGTATATGAAAATCTGACATCTCACCCAATATTTTTTTGATGTGGAAACTACATCATTAACTATTTAGACACCAATCGCGTAAATAACCAAATTGAACAAATATTATAAAAAAAATATCACTTTGAATGTCGAAAAAACTCGAAAATTACTTTAAACAAAAATGATGAATATAAAAACCAAAATAGGTATTGATCCAAAATTATCTAGACGAGAAAAAGTGATTTATTGAAATAATTTTTTTTATATATACCTATATATAAAGACAATACTTAACTTTTTTATAATTTTATTCTTTAAATAACTGTTATTTTAAATTGAAATAATTATATTTTCATTTTTATCTTTTAAATAATCATTAATTTAATTTTTTTTATAAATTAAAATTAACATTTTATTATTCTCACTTTTCAATAATTTTTTTTTAAATTTAAAAGTAATTATTTGAATTAAAAAAAAAGTATTTACTCAAAGTTGAGATTGAAAAATATTGTGTAGATAAAGAATAATCTTATTAATTAATTGCCAGTGTAAATATGTGTGTCTATTATTTTTTACTGAACACGAAAAAAAAATCTCTCATTATAATTATTAAAATAAAAATAGTATTAAAATTATAAAAAAACGGATTCATTAAAACTAATCGTAAATAAATAATTTTTATAATTTTATAAGTGTTGTTAATTTTTATAATTTTTATTATAGGTAATTAACTGAGTTAAAAAAACAATTACAAAACTTAAATAATGAAATAACAAAATGAATACTTTAATAAGGATAAAGTTTAACATTAATTACACATATTAAAACGGTTGGAAAAAGGATAAAAATATTGAAGGGTTTTGTTAATAAACTAGTAAAACGTATGTGTTTTCTTTTCTCGTGATAAAAAAATAAAATATTAATTTATTAAAATAAATCTTTTATTAAAAATATTATTAAATCTGAAAAATATTTATTAAAAATAATTATAGAATAAATTATTTTATAATTTTACCACATAATTTTTATTAGAGATATTTATAAAACTTAAAAGATAAAATAATAAAATAAGATATATTAATAAAGGAAAAAATTAGCAAATAATTATACACATTAAAACGGCAGCTATAAAAGCATATTTTTTTCTATCAATAATTACGGCTAAAAAGTGAATTTCTTCTCTTAATAGTTATAGATACAAAAGATTGGCTATTAGAAAGAAAATAAATTCAAAAAGTATATTTCTTAACAGTTTATTATTTGACTTTCATATCTTATAATCCAAAAATTATTTTACTTGAAAACCATTTTAAAGAAATAAAATTTTTAAATTATATAAACTAAATTTTCTAAGAAAGATGAGCTCGAGGAGGAAACTGCCTGGCAAAACAATCACCGTTTCCATCAAATAAAATCATATTTTTCTGATGCTTATTTACGTGCACTAGACTACTGATACGAAGTGAATTACATGCTAATTGTTACATGGAAAAAAAAAAAAGAGAACGAAACATGAGAATTGATATTTCAAATCCTCAAATTCAAGAAGACGCCATTTCTGAAAGAGAGCATGAGTTCAAACACTTCAACTGTCCGTTGAACCTGTAAAAAACGCCACTCATTAAGTCTGCGGTGACCATAGTTTCTTTATAGTGTATTCTTTTTCTCAGAGTTGTTCTTGTTTGGTCCTCGGACCATACACCAAACTCCTGAAGATCCCCTTCTCTCCAGCATATGTTAACTGTTGTTCCTCCACGAGCCTTCAAGCCTTTCAAGGAGCCATTTGGCCATTTCTCCCATGGAAGAGCAGGAAGTAAGAAAAGATCGCTCAATGTACTCTGCACAAGCATTTCGGCAACTGCCGCTGCAAAACTGGCAACAAAATAATCCTGAGTTGATGCTCAATCTATCACAGACACTTCCAGTCTACAAAGCCTATATAAACCTTTTTTTGGGATTAAAGAAAATCAAGTTCAACAAGTCTGAGAGAGGATAACATAAAAAAATGTGAGGTCAAAAACAGAAATCTAATGTTTCAGCAATTCACATTTACAATTATGTAAAGAAAAGACAATAGTGTATATTTGAAATTAGCTATTCAACTCCATGTACGTTGTTTTGGTGCGTAATTAGTTATAGTCCAAGTAAAACAAACAAAGGCTTGGTTGCTAAAGTAACTTGTTACACTTGCACGTAGTTGTTTTTGCCGGATATTGATAACGTCGATGACTTGAGTGAAAATAAAGACACATACGTATCACTTACGTGGGCAAGATATTTATGTCTGGATGAACACTAGAAAACACCTAAGCAAGTTACCCGAAGTTGGCATCGATCTGAAATGGTGGGTGCGCTGCAAACAGGTTGCTGTAAAGTCCACCTTGAAACGGTATCTCGTGATCCGGATCCACCAAGTTTATCAAGCGCTTGATCATCTTATATGCATTCGAACTGTTCTGTAGACGTGCCCAGCAAGCAGTTTTCCACGTGGTTGACCACCCAGGACCTTCCTCTCCTGTTTCCAAATTTAAAGATAAATGTTTTGATTAAGGGCAGATAAGCATTGTATAAGAACAGCAGCAGGCAGCTGTGATAGTTTCAGTACCACAACTCTGTATATTAAAATAAAGTAAACTTGTTTCCTTCATTTGTATAATTCTACATGATACCCCTCCCAAAAAAATTTAGACTAAGAATGTCTTTGGATAAACTTCTGCATGAATACTTCCAGAAAAGAAAAATACGAAGAAAAGGTTAAATTATTTTTTGAAAAAATTAATATTACTTTATGCATAAACTAATTTGTAGAAACTCTTTTATATTACCTTTTTAAAAAGTGAATTTTAACCCGTACATAAACTACTTTTAGCTTATAAAGATATTTATCATCTTCTCTTTTTATTTTATTTTTCTGTTAAAAGTACTTGCAGAAAAGTTTACCCCAACAGACCCTATGTTACTCTTAATCAGGGCCTTCACATTGGATAAGATTAAGATTTCTAATTGTCAAAGGGGTACACAAAATTGAACACAGTGCGGTGTGAACCATGCAGTTTAGTAGAAATCAATAAAGAAAACTCTGGCTGGAATTCTAGCAAGATAAAAAAATAATTACTATAATTATTCAGCTTATCCAAACCTCGTTTATAGAGGCTTTTCTCAGCAGCTTGAAACAGAGCTGGAGTTTGCTCAAAAGTAATTGTATGCCCTGGAAATAGACCAAATAGATGTGAAAGGTGCCGGTGATGTACCTCTGGATCCTTGAAATCTTTCACCTGTCCTCCACAAGAAAATCCACTATTTATCCAGCAATTTATCATATCAAAGTTAATTATTCAATATTGTTGCATGCATTTTCTATTTTCAAGAAAATACCCATTCCATAATGGAACCATCTTGGGCAATATAGAGTGGACGTAACCGTGGTTGAGCTTTACAAATTTTTCTGACAATATTATCATTTGTTCTCCCTACTACCTGTTTTGGAAATACATACAAATTTTTTAGTAAACAGAACATCTTATATTGTGTTAATTAAAAGTTTAAAATTTTACCTCAGCAGCAGAAAGAAATGCAGAAAAGACTTCATGTATGATTGTCACATCCATTGTGGATGACTGGCTTACACATGCAGGCTCACCATTTGGAGCAATAAAATTGTGTTCAGGGGAAGTTGATGGATTAGTTTCAAGATATCCTTGATTGTCTTCTATCAGCCAGCTCAACAGAAATGAGACACATCCTTCCATTATGGGATATGCTTTATATTCAAGGAAACCCTGTAGAAAAAACACAACCAAAATTTGCCTGTTAGTTCTAGCTGAATGTTAGTTTGGCCAAAAAGCATTCCACCACATTGCACATGATTTTGAAATTTTTTTTCCTCACTTACAGTATTTAAACATTATTTCAAATTAAATTTGTATATTTTCTCATTAAAAAAACAACTTTATTTAACACCATCCAATCATATCTCAATCGTAAATGTTGTATAAGCATTCTCAAATATAACTCATTTTTCTGTGTTTGTATCTTTCAAAATTAATCCTTCCATAACTGTTAAAAAGTTTATATGCATTAATTACCCAAACAAGCACATCATTCTAAAATGGATTAAAATTTAGAAGGACTCTTCCAAAGGCTACTGACTTCTTAAAAACTTAGCTTTGTATGTTTTCTAGTTATAGTTTATTGTGTTTTACTCTGGTTTACCTCATTGAATGATTCAAAATTCAGAAACCATTTACCTTATCCATCGTGTAAGCATAGTGCTCCCATAGATGGGTACAAAGCCATGCTCCACCCATTGGCCATAAGGCCCACAGAACATCACCATGACCTGCTGATGTTCTTGCCCATATATCTGATTTACTATGTGCTACCCACCCACTTGCTTGGTAATTCACCTTCAGAGTTCAATAATTGAATGAGAAGCTTGAGAACATATGTATGTCAAACTCAAGGGAAATAATTTGTGAGAAGTACACAAATAAGGAAGCAAACACAACAGGCATCAAGGTGGTGCAAGGCAATCTGGCATCGCTTCCACTTTTCCGTGAAAAAAATGCAGCAACTACAATTAATTTAACTACTCCAACCAATGCACCAAATAGTTATAGTTAGTTTCTTTCTGTTAGTTCAAAATGTTAATCAGTTGAACGACTCAGCACACAGTTCTGAAGAATCCTCTGTCCCTAGTTGTATTTTTCATAAGGTGACATATATAGCTATAAATATGATGTAAACAAGGGTTCTTGAACGATGCCCACAACTCAAAAACTTGAGAAAATTAGTTCTTCATATTTTTTTTTTTCATATTCAAGGTGCATTTTAGCTCTTGGTATAAATTTAAGCATTTTATCTTAGAACATACTTCTAAAGCCTTAAAATTTCCAGGTAATTCTTTTACGTTTTTGAGCATGTATAGATCCTTAGATTATGTCTCTCCAAAAAATTCTGTTGTCGGGAATAATATCTTAAAGTCAATTCAATTTTGTCAGTATTTTCAGTATCTCCAAGATCATTATTAGTCAAAATGATCACCCGTTTAGCTCTTCTAGAATTAATTCGAGAATTCCTTGCTTCATTTTTTTCACGCAGTTGTTTTACTTCGTCCATAAATTTGTGTTACGGCTACTACCTCCCTTGCAATTGTTGTAACTATGTTTTAACATATGATTACTATTTCAGTTATTTTGTTATGATATCATTGTCTAATATTCATTGTTCATGGAAACAAACCTTTATATTGCCTTTTAAATTTTTATCACTGAAAAATTATTGTGTAAAGGATTTTTGTTGAATAATATGATTATATTTGTAAAATTTAAAATAAGCAAATAGTTTTATTTTGGTTATATGTCATTAAATTATGAAACATATATATAAAATTGAGGCTTATGACATTGGAAATGAATTTGGTACTTGTTTGATAATGGCTTTCTAGGAATTACATTCTTGGTTCTATATTGGAAATGTTTGATGCTAAAGCTTATAATGGCTTAGATAGACTTAGAAATGCTTCTATGTTGTTCAGTCTTGTCGATCTAAGTGGTAAGGTATTTGAATCAGCATAGTCTGAGAGCATTACTATGGGTCCAATGTTACGTCGAGATCTACATTTTTACACATGTTTAATAAAAATACTAGCTGTTGAATTTTAAAATTAAGCTATATACAAGTCAACATCATGCTTAGTTAAGATGGCCTTCAACAAAAAAAAGGTAAAGAGAATACAAATACTTACATATGCTGTTTTACTGCCATTCACGGACAGAGAGGAAATATAGTCAAACAAGGGTTCTTGACACTCGCTAAGATTGCAAGGAAGAGCATGCCAATAGTTCATTTCAAGATTGATGTTCAAGTGGGGAGCTCCACTAGGAAAAGTAACCATTATTAGTCTCAGATTAAAAAAATTAATACAAGGCTTCCTTGCAGGTGAATGGGGAACTAAATGTTTGTGGTAAATAAAAAGAATGTGAAAATAGAAACCTGATTAATCCAGACATCTAATGACAGATAGTAAGCCTTGTTTAAAACCATATCCAATGAAATTAAACAGAATGTGAACGTACTCCCAAATAGGCTCAAGATCTTTGTTCCAAATTCCCTGTAGGCTTGCCACCTGAGTTCCAGGGCGCGAAGAAGAAATAAGCAAATACCGACCATATTGAAATAGAAGTTCCACCAAGGATGGATCTTCGTCCGTCTGAAATGATTTCACCCTGTCGGAGGTTGAAACTTGAGTTTCACTGTCCACTAGAGAGAGACTAGCTACCGTTGGCGCAAGCGTCTTCAATTCCAAAGAGCTGTCGTCTGGCATATTCAGCTGGGTGCTTCTCATAAGCTTCAGAGATACCCGGTGAAAAAGTTCTTGATAGTCATTTAAATGGCGTGCATAGAGGTCAGAATATGACACGTTGCTTATTGAGCTCAATACACTGAAACACTCAGAAGTAGGATCCCTTTTGGAATCTGCAGGTGATGTGAATGGGCCACTGAAGGAGGAGGAAGCAACGAGAAGTAGAACAGCCCAATCTGAAGCCTCAACCTTCAACTTGTTGTCATCCAAAACACTGATGACGCCATTTGCACCACCAATCTTCAAATCAAGAATTGCCGAGAATTGAATTCCCTGCGGAGTATCTTGTGCGTTGTGTTGGAGTTGAGGTGAGAACCTTTTACCACGACACGCTCCCTTCATTATAATCTGATTGGCGCCATTTACGTAGGTTTGATTAATCATTTTGCTGTCCAGAGAAAGTGTGAATGAAAGTCTGGCCTTTTGAGTGGCGGAAATGTTAGTGACAATGACTTGATCTGGATAGGAGGCAAAATGCTCCCTTTTGAACTGAACATCTCCAACGGAATAGCTGACCTTGACAGTAGCAGTATCCAAGTCCAGCTCCCTCTGGTAAGTTTGTTGGGCGCCGGTGAGATGTGAATAATCAAAGTCCAATTTGATATCGGCGAGAAGTTGGTAGGCCTAGGCATCATAATTCAGACGAGAATGAGGGGCGAATCTGAAAGGGAAATGAGAAAGAAAAGGGTGTTACATACCTCGGATGGATTTGATCCTGTTAAGGCAGAAGCAGCAGCAGTGGCTTGTGGATATTGTTGACGGTTAACGAGATTTCTAACCAGAGAAAGGGCTTGTGGAGCTTTAGAATTAGTGTAGTCCGCGGGTGTTCCGGTCCAGAGCGTGTCCTCTGAAGCAAACCAATAAAGCATTAAAACATGCATTGATTGTGCAGTCTGAATGGCAATCGGTGAAGATGAAGATGAAGACTACCGTTGAGGTGGATGGTTTCGGAATGGAGGCGGCCGCAGATCATGGCTCCGAGGCGTCCATTACCAATGGGAAGCGCATCAGTCCAGTGCTTCCCACCTTCTTCTCTGAACCTAATCTTCAAGTCCGAACTTCTACGCGCTTCCGCTTCCATCGCAGCCACCCTTCAACTGTAAGTCCCACCCAGAGTCACCGATAAAGTAAGCAAAGTAGAACGGTGGTGAGAGAAAGACATAAATGCAATTCCATTTCCTATATATAGGTATTGTTCTGCGTCATACATTTACAATTAATTTTAAAATAAAGTGAAAAGTATTTATATGATAAGATAAGACATTGGCTGAGTAGTTGAAAAGGAGTGAAAAGACGATGGAGAAAGCTTTGAGAGCGTACGCAGAGGTTCTGAGGCTGGTGAGGCTCTTGCCAAAGGACACCAGGGCTTACTACGCCAAGTATGTCCGCGAGAACTTTGTCAATTACCGTGAAATCGATCCTTCTGAAGTCTCTCACCTCTTTCAACGCACCTACGATCACTCTCTCTGGGTTCTTCACAAGGTTCCTTTATTCCCTTTTCCTACAATATATATACTATTTTCATTGATTCTGCATCTAATTTTCTCTGCTCATTCCATGGCAGTATTCCATTGATAAATCTGTTGCGGATAAGCTGAAAGGGTTATGCTGCAGTTGATGTTTCCATGCAATGCCACCCAAGTGTTTGTTTTTATTTCTCACTCAAAGTCCCATGGGCAACACGCGCTATTACCTTTCTGCCCTCTAAAATAATCACGATTTACAGTTGAGTTTTGTTTTCCTTTCAAACATGAATTCTCTAAACGCAAGAATCTTATGAGTTTTACGCGTTTAATTTTTATTCACTCTCACTCTAATGAATCAAGCTGCCATTCTCAACACCCTTCCTTGCGTTGCATGAATGCATGCTTTACGTGTTTGATTGCAATTCTCATATTCTTCAAAATGTTTTTTTTTAATTTAAAACATATTAAATAAATTTTAGCATTATTGTATAGACCAATTTGAACACTTCAGTCGCACTCCTAACTTTAAATAGTTAATATTATTCTTTAAAATTGATTCCCCTGAAATCTTTTTAATGCATATGATAGTGTAAAACCATGATTTACGATAGTTTTGACATAAGCTATAGTAAAATTAAAAGTCATAACAACCTCACATTGTCTATGATGCTCCATCTAATTTCTTAGTGCATGTTTGATTTATTAACATTCAACAAAAAATTAGTTGGAGAGTTGACTTGAGATACTTTTAGGTTTTGTTCTTTTGAGTGGATATGAGGAAGTGGATTTGAACATAAATTTTTTTGTCGTTTATTTAAGTGAATTTGGATGTAAATGAGAGTGAATTTGGAAATAATTTTTTTTAATTTGTCACGTCAATACAATTCTATACTAATTCTCACAAATTTTATTTCCAAATTCACTCTCATTTACCTCCAAATTCACGACAAAAAATTTATAAGACCTTAAGAATTTACAATGCTAATTCAAATCCATTAGTTTTTAATACTTTTCTTCTTTTTAACGTTTTTTTATCATCCGATTTTTCTGTATCGATAAAATTAGTCATTGATGTTATGTTAAATGTGAGTTGAATTCATTGTCTTTTTCTTTCTTTTCCAATTGTATCACCAATCAATCTTTTTTTTTTCAAAATTATCCTCAAAAACATATTTTTTTTTCACATAAAATTTATATCACAAATGAATTTCAATTTGTGTTTTAGCTTGCTATGATTATTTGGGACTAGAAAGATGTAAGCACAAAGAGTATGAATGAAAATTTTGTAGTGATTTTTTTCTTTACTTTCTTCATTGAATTAGTTGTTAGGATTGTTCCACTATTGGTCTTCTTTTAGCATCTCCAAAATTTCTTTCCTAGTCTCTGAAGTGCGGGAAAAGTTCAAATTACTCATGCATTTGAAAAAATTTGGATTGCATTGTGAAATACAATTTGAAATTTAAAAATATATTATAAATTACATAATTTAAAGTTTTTACTTTTTTATAGTATATTCATCCGGTTAATTATTAACCAAACAATTAACTCTTTATAAAGAGAATCTATCCAAATACTGCAAAAATCAAATTAAATTAAAAACATTAACTCCAAAATTATCTTATTTGAAAATTAAATCATGATTAATTATGTTTAAATTGTAATTAAATCAACCATAATAAAAAATTCGTGTTTATAAATAGCAAAGAAATAGATTACACATTATATATATATATATATATATATATATATATATATATATATATATATATATATATATATATATATATATATATATATATAGTCTTTACAATATGAATAAAAATGACTTTACATCTAAAGACATTCGAGAAGTATTGCAATAAATTTTACTGAATTAAAGAATGACCACTCCGACCCCTTAAAAGAGAAGATTTTATCTTACAATCCAAAAATTTTTTATTACGCAATTAACTATGAAAAAAACAATTTAAAATACATTAACTTATAATTGTATGATCCATTAATGCATTTCTTTGTCATGCAGTGAAAAATATGTTTTCATATCGCATAATCTAAAAATATATTTTTCATTATATAATCTAAATGGCACAATTCAATATACATTTTATGATTGTATACAATCTACAATTTTATAATATATTTTTAGATATGAGGTAATTAATAATATATTCACAAATTATATTATATAAATGGATAAAAATATATTTCAGATTATATAATATAAAATATATTTATGAAGTTTGCAATAAAAAAAGTGTAAAACATGAATTTTTTTGATTTTTTAACATTTCCTTGGAAGTTTAAAAAGAAACATGGGATAGAAGAAGAAATAAATAGTCAAACTAATTCATTAACTTGACTTAGCAGGTTTTAACAAGTAGTATATATTTAAAACTAAGGAAACATACTGTCAAATAAAAAGACAAAAATTCAGTTAAAATTATTAATTATAAGTTCAGTTAACAATTATTAATTATAAATTCAGTTAACAAATTCTGTTAACACTTAATAGTTATTTATTTAATTATATGGAAAAATAAGAGTGGTCACATAATTTCTCTTATTTAAAGTCGGTGTCTATTGTCTCTTGTCACATACACAAATGAAATATATCTACATTGCAGTTCTTCTGTGTCTTATGGATCTTTCTCCAATGTCCTCTCTTTTCCATCTCATATTCCGAAGGTATTTTGATTCTTTGCTCAAACTCTTTTTGTTTTCATCATAAAACTGGGTTTGATGTGAGATTATTTGAAATTCGTAGGAGAGGCTCTTTATGCTTTCAGCGGAAGGCTTTCTGATCCCAAAGACATTCTTGTATTTGGTTTCATATCACCTGCGACTCCAACGACAATGTCTTTCGCCTCTAACATTCATCTTCTTTCTAAACATTCTTTTCTTTTGCTTTCTTCATCACTTCATTCCTAATCACTTATTTCTATGTTTTTTTCAATTTCAGAGATTTAGCCAGTTATAATTTCACTGGAACTTTGGGTTAAAAACATTAAATACTGATTTTCTCCTATTCTTTTATCATTTTTCAAAAAGACTCTGATTCGATTATGAAATTTTTCATTGCAGGAAGCTCTACGGAAATAACTTAAGTGGCAAGATTTTTCAAGAATTTGGTAAACATCTTTTTAAAACCTTGCAGCTTGTAAAATTCTTTTTCTTTAGTTTTTTTCTTATGCTTTATTTTGGCATCTTTATCTTTATGTTGAGACTTTGAAATGGACAAATCCGAAATCAATTATTTTTTTTATAAATCTTTTGTCAAAATATGAACTATTTTTTTAAAAAACACATTAATTTATCATATGTTCTTTAATTGTATAACTTATAAATGCATTTCTTTGTTATACAGTGAAAAATATGTCCTTTCATCAATATATTTCAGATTCAAAATATGTTTTCATATTGCATAATCTATGAATATATTTTTCATTATATAATCTTAAATGGCACAATTCAATATATATTTTATGATTATACAATCTACAATTTTATAATATATTTTTAGATATGAGGTAATTAATAATATATTTACAAATTATATTATATAAATGGATCAAAAATATATTTAAGATTATATAATATAAAATATATTTATGAAGTTTGCAATTAAAAAAAGTTTAAAACATGAAAAAAAAATTGTTTTTTAACATTCCCTTGAAAGTATAGAAAGAAACTAACAAATAAATAGTCAAACTAATTCATTAACTTGACTTTATTAGGTTTTAACAAGTAGTATATATTTAAAACTAAGGAAGCATACTGTCAAATAAAAAAGACAAAAATTCAGTTAACAATTATTAATTATAAGTTTAGTTAACAATTATTAATTATAAATTCAGTTAACAATTATTAATTATAAATTCAGTTTACAATTATTAATTGTAAATTCTGTTAACAATTATTAATTATAAATTCAGTTATCAATTAATAGTTACTTATTTAATTATATGGAAAATAAGAGTGGTCACATAATTTCTCTTATTTAAAGTTGGTGTCTATTATCTCTCGTCACATACAGTAATTGAAGATCTTTATGTTGCAGTTGTTATGTCTCTTTCTCCAATGGTCTCTCTCTTCCTTTTCAAACTTTGAAGGTACTTTGATTATCGGTTTAAACTCTTTTTGTTTTCACCATAAACTGGGTTTGATGTAAGGTTATTTGAAATTCGTAGGTTTGTGCTTTCAGAGCAGAAGGCTTTCTGATCCCAACGACATTCTTGTATTTGGTTTCATGTCACCTGCGACTCCAATGATAATGTCATTAGCCTCTAACATTCATCTTCTTTTTAAACATTCTTTTTCTTTTGCTTTCTTCATCACTTCATTCCTAATCACTTATTTCTATGTTTTTTCAATTTCAGAGATTTGGCCATTTATAATTTTACTGGAACTTTGGGTATGAAAATATTAAGTACTGATTTTCTCCTATTCTTCTAATGTTTTCCATAAAGACTCTGATTCCATTATGAAAATTTTCATTTCAGGAAGCTCTACGGAAATAACTTAAATGACAAGATTTCTCAAGAACTTGGTAAACATCTTTTTAAAATCTCGCAGTCTTGTAAAATTTCCTTTCTTTAGTTTTTTTTTTCTCATGCTTTATTTTGGCATCCTTTTCTTCGTGTTGAGACTTTGAAATGGAAAAATCCGAAATCATTTTTTTTTTCAATTTTTGTCAAAATATCAACTAATTTGAAACCTCAGTTGTGTTGTGCAGTAATGTTTCTAATAATCACTTATCAAACCCATTGCTCAATCGTTCTTGATTGGAAGGTATGTTAATTTTGCAATTCTTGACAAAAATTAGATAACCGTATTTGATATGCGTGGATAAGATAATAATTAATTCAAATAAAGAAGGTTTTAAGAATAAAACTCGTTAATATTTGTAAGAAAAAGACTGATCGGTACTAAATTAGTAAAAGATGCAAAAAAAACTTATCCTCCCTTAAAATAACTAATTCTCCCTCTTTACTTATTTATCCATTCTACACCACATTGCTTAAAAATGTCATTCAAAACAATCTTCATTAATGATAAAGTATCTTGTTTTATTACAATAGCCATTCAATCTTGAATTCATAACTCGGTTCAATACTGCCCAAAATCCCAATATTATTATTATTTTTTTTAATTTGAAGCTGGGGAGTACTTAGGTTTCTTGCTGCTGATAGATTATCATATTTTTATTTAGAAGAAAAATACAACATTTTATTTTTTTTAAATTATCCTAAAATATAAAAAAAAAATTCTCGTCGTGAAATTTATTCAAAAAAATTAACTTGGTTAATAAAACATAAATTCATAATTTTTATATACTTTTTTCTCCGTATTCATCTTATAGATATAAGAAAATTTAAAATTTATTTATTATTTTTATTTTATTTATTTATTTATTGGTTGCTTCTCCTACAAACCATAACGCCGATTCGAAAAATCCTGAAAGCGGCAACCACCTCGCTGAGTAACTCTGCTTTCTCCTTTCATTTCACAGTCACTCTCTGTGTCAGAATGAGTTTAGACTCGTCTCGATCAGCTAATTCTAAACGAAGTTTCTCTAATTCTATATCTTCCAACCGCTCCAACGACAGCACTAAAAAGAACAGCAAAAGAAAGAAGACAATTACCAACCAGAAAACCCTAGGCGCTGCCTGGGGCTCAAATTCAAGTTCTCGCGCTTCCTCAAGAAATTCCGCCTTCTCCGGTTTCGCCAGGTTTTTGTTTTGTTTTCTTTTAATATTATTATCAATTCTTATTTTATCTAATTTTAAGAACGAAAGAGGATGTCAATTTCATACTTGGTCTTTAGCCTCAATTTGTTAATTCACTCTGGAGTAAATGCAGTTATATGACAGAGAAGAATCGGAAACTACACAACCAATTTGACGCCGAGGCGTCCGCGTCGTCTTTAAGTGGCTCTACTTCAGCGAAGCCTATTTTCAGTGGAGTTTCAATTTTTGTTGATGGTTTCACAGTTCCTTCCAGCCAGGTTATTTTGTTTTTCATTTGTCATTTTGTTGATTCTGTGTATCTCTTCCCGATTCTTGAATGTGTGAATGGCCGGAAAGTATCACAATTGTATGAAGTTGCCGTCTCTTGGCTTAGGGATCAATTGTGTCAAGAAATTGTAATTTTCAGTTAGATTTAATTGTAAAAATCCAAATGACTACTTACCGTCAGTTACAAACGTGTTTCAGGAACTGCGGAGCTACATGCTCAAGAATGGTGGAAGATTCGAGAATTATTTCTCTAGACACCGTGTAACACATATTATATGCAGTAATCTGCCTGATAGTAAAGTTAAGAATCTCAGGTTTGGTTTCATGCCCTTCTTTAAATTTTAGGTTTTGAGTCCTCTTCTGAATTAATTTAATTTAATCATTGGATATTTCAATACAGAGCCTTCAGTGCAGGTTTGCCAGTAGTGAAACCCACTTGGATTTTAGATTCTGTTGCTGCTAATAGACTTTTGAGCTGTAAGTTTTTTTATTTCTCTTCCAGTTGTATTAGTTTCATTTTCTTACATCACATTTAATTTTTTGTATTATGAGAGGAAGAGAAGGACCATGGGAGCAATAACTTCTACATGTTTTAATATCTGATCCTGCCTTTTATTTAATTATTATTTAATTCTTTTTTTTCCTGGCTGTATCAATACATGATAATATTATATCTGGTTTTCCAATCATGTGATTTAAAATTTTCTTTGATAGGGGTACCTTACCAGCTGGACCAACTAGCTAATAAGCAATCAAAGCTGTCAGCCTTCTTCACATTGAAAAGTAGTAAAATGTCGGAGGATGCTTTAACAAATTCCCTACATCAAGTAGTATTAGATGTTGAAGATTCATCTATGAGGGTTGGTCAAACAGATTCTGAAGATAGAAACTTATCCAAAGTTGGTGAAATGAGTGAACATATTGGACAAATCAGTACCGCATTTGATGACATTGAGAATAGTAATGCAATTATGACGGAAGAGCCAACTAGTGTTAGAGTTAAGTTTGACGAAGAGCAAGCAGCCAGAAGCAATGCTGATAGGAAAGATGAGAGCAATGTCAAAAGTGAACTTGGACCCACTCATCAAGCACCTTCTACATCATTTAGTTCTCACTGCTCAGATGAGCAGAATGCACGAGAATTTCCAAGTTCTTCAGGCACTAAGCCTTTTAAACAGTGTCATTCAACTTTTGCAGACCCTAATTTCGTGGAAAATTATTTTAAGGTAGTGAAGTTTGAATATACAAGAATTTTGAATTTTCATATTGCTTGGTGCCTGAAATGGTGACTTTCTTGTTGATGGCCCACTTTATTTTCTTTTAATGTGGCTGTTATGGTAGCAATCTGATTTTTTTTTTGTACTATTCTGCCAAATATACTGGAAATTAAACATTGAAGTCAATGATAATTGTTTCTTGCATTTAAACATATCATCACTTGAACTTCAATAGATAAGGTGGATGAAGTGAATACTCCTGTGCATTATATTTTGTGTTTGCTGGATCTGTAAAAAAGTAAACAAAGATAGAAAAACAAGCAACTGATCACATGGGACAGGGGTATTACCTTCTTATAAGTATGTAAACCGATATATGTCATGTAATTTATTGTGCCATGTAATCATATGGTTATTGTTATTGCAATATCGTGACAGAAGTTTGCTTTATGCAGAGCTCACGACTACACTTTATAGGAACTTGGCGAAATCGGTATCGAAAGCGTTTTTCTGCCTTGTCTTCTGGGTTTAAGAATAAAAATTCTAATATTAGTGCCTCTAATACTTCTCCTAATTCAGTTATTATCCATGTTGACATGGTAAGATTTAAATACAAGGATGTTCAGAAAAATTATTGCTGTCAACTAATTTTCCTTTTCAAATTTTGGTTAGGTTTGCCATTTAACTCTATACCTATATGCTGCCCCAGGACTGTTTTTTTGTTTCAGTTGTTATCCGGAACCACCCTGAATTGTTGGATCAGCCTGTAGCTGTATGTCATTCAAATAATTCAAACGGAACTGCTGAGATTTCTTCTGCTAACTACCCAGCTCGTAGTCATGGTTGGTAATGTGCCAAGTTATATATGATAGCATGGCTCAGTAAGCTATGTTATAACTTTTTTGGGTGTAACTTCTTCTTTTGATCATGTGCTAGGTATCAGGGCAGGTATGTTTGTTCGAGATGCCAAGGCTCTTTGTCCCCAACTTGTTATCTTTCCTTACAACTTTGAAGCTTATGAGGAAGTAAGAATTAGTAGGGTGTCTGTAACTGGAAGCAGAGTGTCAGAATATTTTATGTGTCATAATTTCTTTGTATCTTTTTTCCTTTTACGAAATTTTACAAATGTGTTTTTGACATTTTGCAGGTAGCTGATCAATTTTATAGTATATTGCATCAGCATTGCAACAAAGTGCAGGTCTTATGATTTGACATTGTTCAAGTGCATAAAGTTTTCTGTTGAGTCGTCCTTAATGCTTTAATGGCTACTTGATGCAGGCTGTAAGCTGTGATGAAGCATTTTTAGATGTCACAGATTCAGAGGTTGAAGATCCCAAACTTTTAGCTTCTTCTATTAGAGAAGAGATCTATAAGACCACCGGATGCACAGCTAGTGCTGGTATAGCTGGAAATATGCTTATGGCTCGTATTGCTACTAGAACTGCAAAACCAAATGGTCAATATCACATAACTACAGAAAAGGTATCCTTTGGGTTTTCTTTTATTCAGAATTTTGTCGTTTTCTTAATTTTCAATTTTTATTTGTGGGATAATGAAGGTATGATGCAAATCATATTACAATTTCCACACCCTCTTTCTTTATAATTAATGTTCTATTTTTTTTTGTGTGGTCATAGTAGTGTTTTTTTTTGAGTTTTATGCTGTAAACTTATGTTTATCTTTGGATATTTACAAATTCAAATATCAATGCCAATTGTTGCTCTTGTTATTTTATTTTGGATTTTGAAAGTGTGGATTTTCTGTATTTTAAATAAATTTCAATGAGAACTTACAGAGTAGTGCCATGCTAGACGTGGATTATACTACTCTAGACCTTGAAGCTTTGGATTTTCCTCAAAGGTGCTAATTTTAGGTTTGACCTGTATTTTGGATGCATTGAAATTGACAATTTACACTTCACCAGAAAATGTGTACGGTGATTTATATTGCAATTTTCAACTTTTATTGTCTGGTTTTGACCATTTTAAAGATCAACTTATTAAAAAAAATGAGACACTGATTGATCATGTCAGGTGTGATTTTAGCTGCTGTAGTTCACTCCTACTTATATTTTGTGCAGCTTATGCATTTTGATATTATAGGTTACGAGTGGAATGTTTCAATGTGCTACCTTGTTCATTTAGTCAGTTTTGCCTTTCCAGGTTGAAGATCATTTATGCCAACTCCCAATTAATTCACTTCCAGGAATAGGGCATGTTTTGCAGGAGAAATTGAAGAAACAAAATATTTACACTTGTGGACAATTGCGAATTATTTCCAAGGTTTTACTATTCATTCGCTTTCTCAATTTATAGGTTCTTCTGATTTTCCTTCTATTGTATTATAAAAGTTGTTGTTCCTTGACTTTCTTCCAAAGGTCTTTCAATGTGTTCCTAGTGTTCCTCCTCTGCTTTTAGACATTTATATTTTCCCTTGAGTTGGGGAAGGAGAGGGTTTGACTCATGAATTTAGAATCCTTACTAAAAGAGAATAGAACCTTGGGAAAAAAATATTATTGACTTGTTTAAAGTTTGGCTTAAATTTGAGGAAATAATCTTAAAGAACTAGTCCGAATTTTATTCAAGTATTTAATCCTTAGCACAAATTTGTTATGTTTTTATTTGGTTCATTTACTTGGACACTCTGTTGTCGTCATGTTCCACCTTCTTTTTTGACCAGTACTTGAAAAACATTTGTAATAATTGTAGTATACCCTTATTTCTCTGAATTTGCAGGCCTCACTGCAGAGGGACTATGGTATAAAAACAGGAGAAATGCTGTGGAATTATAGCAGAGGAATTGATAACCGGTTAGTTGGGAACTTTCAGGTAGGGAATATTTATCTAAAATCCAGACTTTGTTTCTTCTCATTTTGATTTGACATGGTTTAGAATACTTTAGATATGTGTATATATGTACACTGTATGCGTGAGAGAGAGGCAAAGATAGAGTGATGTATATGATTCTGTCTACCACATTGTGCTTGTTGATTATTTTATTTTTCCTTTCCTTTTACACTGCCAATTTGTTATATAATGATATGTAACTTGTGTGAGTGTGCACATGTTGCTTTTTTCTCTTTTCTTCCATCTTAAATTGTTCCACTTTGTTGTATACTGGTATAATGTATGCATGTGTTACTTTACTTTTTCCTTCTTTCTCTATATGAATCCACACTTGAATGTTGTTTTCTTTTTCCTTCCATTTTACACTGCCATTTTTTTTCTGTAATAATATCTTTTTTTTTATTCCAGTCCTTGTCTAAGGATGGGCTAACTAAGTGTAATAGTGAACAATGGCTGAAGTTTATAAATTGTCAGTTTAATACACATAATAAAACCATAATCAGTTATTGTAAATTTCAAAATGATTGATTGTGCCAGTGCTATGCCCCAAAACATTATGTGAAATAATTGTTCCTATGGCTGGTGGTTTCACATTTTACTTTGAATTTTCTAACTCAAATGTGTTGTGGCACCTTTTCTTCCTGTGATTATTATTCGTTCCTGATAAACTTGTTTAAGATGACATCCACATTTCTGCAGGAAAGCAAGACGGTTGGTGCTGATGTAAATTGGGGAGTGAGATTCAAAGATATAAAAGATGTTAGTATTTTCTTACACTCTGTCATATATCTATATTTCTAAACCTTACTGTATCAAAAAATCATTCAAAATGCTGACATAAAAGTTATTCCAGTGTGAACACTTTCTAATAAGTCTTTGCAAGGAGGTCTCATTACGATTGCAGTGTTGTGAAGTGCAGGGGCGCACTTTCACTCTGAAGGTGCTGGTTTACTTTCAGTTTTAAAAGTTTTGTTTTTTAGATTATTCAGAAATCAGCTTTCTGTTTTAGCTGGCAAGCTTCTTTTCATGTCGTGTTAAATTTTTGAAATTCGTGTATTACTATCTATCATAATGTTTCTTATATCTTCTAAGTCTACAAAATTATTTGTAAATATTCTTGTAAATATGCTTTAGATCAAAAAGAGAAGGAAAGGCGCTGGTGAACCTGCAAAGTTTATGGGCTGTGGGGACTGTGAAAATCTGAGTCACTCTGTAACGGTAAATATTGAAAAATAACAAGTGTTAATCTGTATATTAAACTGTCATATTTTATTTATACAAGTGTTTTATTAATTGTTTTAAGGTCCAATTTTTGTGTTTGATTTTCTCATCATAGGTTCCTCTTGCTACTGATAACGTGGAAATACTCCAAAGAATTGTAAAGCAGCTGTTTGGATGTTTTAACATAGGTATCATAACTCAGACCTGCTTATTCTTTTAATGTATGCCAGGCTTGGCAAACCTTATTTCTTGCTCAATATATTTTTCTTCTCTTTTCAATGTTCTGTCATGAAACATTAAAAAATAAAAGTATTTTCTATTAGCTGATGCGAACATACATGTTTTCTGCCATTTTAATGAATGTAAAACTAAGTATGGAATCTATTGGTTTATATCTAGATGTGTGAATCATTTACTGCATTTGCTTTTGTTAATAATTGATATAGACTCTGTCCGGTTAAAAGGAGGGGAGACGAGAGAAAATAAATTAATTTTTATATATTCTCACAAAAGAGAAATAAAACCATTATAAGTATTCAATTCAAGGCTAATTTAGTCATGACAACTTAAAAAAATTTCAAGTACTAAGGCAAAAACGAGAAAGGGGGATTTGATCCGCTTGCCTCTTTGAAATCATTGAATCAAACTAGTTATTGAAGAAACACCAACTTCATTAGGGGATTGGGTGAGGTTAGAAATATGGATCATTTGATCTCGTCAGCCCATCTCCTTTTTGTCAAATGCTCTCTCCTGAAATATTCTTATTTGTTCTACTACTACCTAATAGAGTTAAAAAAAGAATAATACTATGTCAATAAAATATAGAATGAGATATTGTACCATAGATGTGGAGTTACAAGGTTAGACTTGAAAAGTACACTAAAAAATAATTGAGGATGGGTTTCTTAGTGTTTGGGTGCTTATCAATATTTTTATATTTTTGTTAATTCACAATAGCAGGTACAACAGATATATAGAGGTTGTCCTGGCTTTTCAGAAATTCCCTAGGTTCCATTTTTCTCAGTCGCATTCATCTCTTGATTTATGACTTGAATCCTGATATAAAAGCTGTGTATTAACAAGGGAATCCTAATACAATGAGCATCCTTCTCTTAATTTAAGTTTTTAGGAGAGCTTACATTATCAAGTTCCTAGGATTAATACTTTCCACTTACATTCTTAATTAAATTAAAATGCCATTTAAAGTTATAGTTGGCCAGTGCTTACCCATGATTCAAGTTCAAAGTGCTAGTTTTCCTAGAGGGTTGTGATACTTATGTAAAGTCATTATTTTAGGTGCATTGTTAATGATTGACCCGAGTAAGTATTGGTCATGGGTTTAAACTGAAAGTTCGTTAGACACTTAGGTGAATGGCCTTGGTCATGGGTTTAAACTGAAAGTTCGTTAGACACTTAGGTGAATGGCGTTGGGCCGCAGACAGTGTATCATATTCTAAAATAAATGCTTGCATGGTGAAGGTGGTTGGTGATTGTGTCTTTGGACCTCATTTTAATTATGATGGTATTTTCTTCCTGTTCATGTTATTTAGTGTTTCAGCCTTGATTTGTGTAAGGGAATCCACATATGTTCATGTTCGTCTTGTCTTTTTTGTTTTAATTTCATGTAGATGTCAAGGAGATTCGAGGTATTGGCTTGCAAGTTTCCAGACTTGAAAGTGCAGAAGCTTCTAAACGAGGTATCTGTATTATTTAAAGTAAATCTTAACTAGTTGTGTTGGAATAACATATTATTTGGTTGTGGACATAATTAAACTTATCTGGAATGCCTGTTGCTGAGATCTGCAACTTCTTCATCTATCAGTCCTTTTATTTAGTATTGTAGAATCTTTTCACTTTTTTTCTTCGTTTTGAGCTTTTCTTTTCTTATTTTATGTAATTTCTATATAATTGTATAGTGTTATTTATTTCATGAAGGTACAACAAAATATACTTTGAAATCATGGCTCACTTCTGCATCTGCTGGTGTTGGAAATCAGACATATCCTATAGGTAATGGCACCCCCTATGTGTTCACGCTTAAATTTCCTCATCTAGTGGGATAAGGCTTTTGTTGTTGTTGTATTCTATGGGTGATGGACAATTTAACACAGGGGATACTTGTTATTGTTTGGATATTTTTTTCTTACACATAAATTTTCATTTTTTTGTTCATTTTGACGTTTTATGAATGATGGAATTAATACAAAAACTTTTGTCGTTTCTCTTTCTTCAGGTAATGACAAGCACAGCAGGGATAACACTTCCAGTCCTGCGTTTGTAAATCTGCTAGAGTCTTCAGTGGAAATGGACAATAAAATACCAGCCAATGAGGCTAGTATTGACCCAATTTCAACACCTCCCCCCTTATGTAACCTTGACATTGAAGTTATAAGGAATCTTCCCCCGGATGTATTTTCAGAATTAAATGAAATTTACAGAGGGAAGTTAGTTGATTATATTGCTAACTGGAAAAACACAAGTGAGAGCTCTAGCCTTTCAGGAAACTCATTTTTTGAGCAAAAAGGTGAGCTTTTTCTGTTTCATTCGTGCAAGCTATATACTCTACTCAAACTTGCCACCCATGCTTTCAATTTGTTTTTGTTGGCAGCAATAAACAATGAAGAGGAACTTTCCTATTCTGAACCGCTTCCTCGAGGCAATTTATCATCAAAAAACAAGGTAAATAATTTTCCTTATTTTATTATGTCTTATCTCACCTTGGATGACATCTTAGAACTGGATTCATATTTTGTTTCAATTTTTTTTCTTATTTGATTTCGATAAAGATTCTTAACTGATAGCATAAATAGGGTTAGGGCTTTGAATCTTGTATCACATTGTAAATTGTAACACACAAGAGATATTATTTATTATTCATATTCTCTCATTTTCACTTCATGTACAGTTAAATCTGTATGCTTTCCACTTCATGTACAGTTAATCAAATTATATGGTTGAATTGACCAGTCTTCCTTGAATTGAAAGAAATATTTACACTTTTATTTGTATCTATTGCTCTGTTTTTCTGAAAGTGTTTTATTTGGTAACATATGTCATGTTTACTAATAGGCAAAGCAGTATGTGTCGAGCACTAGTGAAGGCGAAACTATACCATATTCAGTCCGTGGACCCAATTTCAAGTTTACACACCATTCTAGTTTTGAAAACAATGATTTATTTCCTTCTTCTTTGAGTCAAGTTGATGGTTCAGTGTTTCAACAATTGCCTGAGGATTTTAAAGCTGACATTGTTGAGCAGCTTCCTGCACACAGGAAGCCAGATATTTGCTCCAATGTTGTGATCCCTCCTCTTGAAAATCATTCGTTGTCAGTAGGCGTTGAAATTTCTGATAATTCTCCTATATGTATTTATAATAATGACAGTCTATGGGTTGGAAATCCTCCAAATTGGGTTGGGAAGTTCGAAGGTAGCAGTTGCTTAATTTTAAAGAAACTTGCAGAAATGTATTTAAGATCAGGATTGGCAAACACATTGTCTTCAGTTTTGCACCAAATTATATCTGAATTCTATGAACTAAATCTGGCCCAGCAGTTTTCTGATGAAACTGTTGACGTTATGTGTGAGCTACTGAGGCAGTATATCAAAGTGAAGATTGAAAGAGATATTGAAGAGATTTATATATGTTTCCGACTTCTGAAAAGGTATGTTTATGTTGGAAGTTAGCATGGCACCCTTGTGTTTATTATTGTTTTCGTACATAATCATGTGCTTTTATCCTTATTCTTCCCACATCTTTCTATTCAATTTTTTTGTTAGATTTAGTCCGTCAGTTTTAATGGAGATTTTGCTAAACTAAAATAGAGGCTGGAATGGATTAAAAAAGGCTAGTTAATTCTGTGTCTGTACCGTCAACCCATCTTTTGGTAAATTCCACTTATCCTGTGAAGTCAGGTGAGATTGGAGTTTCGGTAAATTCCTGAGAATTCTGTTATATTTTGAATTTGATTAACGACAATTACATTCTTATTGAGCTAGGAGAAAATATTTTATTACTAGACGATACTGTAATCGTTATGAGTATGGTACTGCAATGTATTAGAGATCTTTGTTATCATTATTCTAGGAGGGGTAGAGTTCACTGTATGCTCATGTACTGTTTTTAAATTCAATCAATTCAACAAAGATCTTTTTCCTCTCATATATCTAACCCTTTTCAAGTATAACTATTAAAAAAATGCGAAAGCTGTGGTAATATTTCAAAGTCATTTTACTTACTAGATTTTATAGATTATTTTTGTGACAGTCTGTGGAGTAAAACATGATTTGTTTTCAGGTTTGCGGCCAAGTCCCAATTTTTCCTACAAGTATATGATAGTGTATATCCTTACCTTCAGGTATTCCTTCAGCCTACTTTCTCTTTTATCATCATCTGTTGTTTATCAATCAAACAACATTTTTAAAATGGGGGTAAATGCAGGCATGGCACAGGGTTGTATGTGGACTAGTTCGTACTTAACAAAACATAACTTGTGGGACCTAGTATTTGTTAGTCCTAGTTAAAATCTTTTAAATACTGAAATTGCAATTTCCAAGTGTGTTTCCTTATAAAATAATGAAATTTATTTGGCTGGTCAACTGAACATAAAACATTACAAAGAGAATGATAAACTCCTAAGTAACACTACAAAGAAAGAAATGAATCAAGAGAAATCAATTGAATGAACCTAATTCCACAAAATATTTGTTAGGAATAGGTCATGTGCTTTACACCAAATGAAGGCCAAATGTCTAATCTTATTCCAAATTACGTTATGTGCCAAAGAGTTGTGCGTAGAAAGAGAGTTTTATAAATGGGTTGAAACACATGGTTTATTATGCCATTTTATATTAATAAGGAGTTTTTGTAGTTAAAACACGGTTTTCAGCATATCCTTCTTTTTTTTATTCTATTAATACAGTATTCTGGTTCAAATTTTGTAGGCTGCTGTTGATGACAATTATGGAGGGACTTTACTTTTACCATCATAGTAGCAACTTATTTACCTTGCTACGGTAAACTTGAGAAAAAATGGTATATCTGTATAAGCCTATGAGGTCAGATCCAATTCAAAAGCTGTTATTCACGGCTGATGTGCTGCAGAGTATGTCCGACTTTAATGTGATACCTAAACATTTTCTTCCGCGTATGTGCTTATTTTAATGAATCTTGCATTTCTAGTCAGTTAATTGATAAATTTGAAATTTTATGTTCCATTGCCTGCCTTTTACTATTTGTTCAACATGTATGAATTGTTGTTTTGTCATTCATTAATTTTATTGGACCTTTTTGTGATGTTGAACTTCAAATATCGAACTTTTCATTAATATTAGTAATAAGACATTTATTATATGTCTGTGACTGTGCAATATGGCTTGTAATTCTCCTTTGCTGTTTATTTAGTATT
The DNA here is from genome assembly GCF_029865625.1 of Vigna umbellata. NCBI lineage: Eukaryota > Viridiplantae > Streptophyta > Magnoliopsida > Fabales > Fabaceae > Vigna > Vigna umbellata. The sequence goes on along the minus strand of NC_142174.1, from coordinate 9,366,559 downwards.
TTAATCCCTTGTCTTGTCTTATATAGTATCTCCGGTCTTGGTTATTGATCATAATATAGATGCAATGTATATTTCATTAATTACTTAGTTAAATAAAAACTGATGGCATTACCACATTTGTTTGTTATTCTGTTTCTAGAGATATTTATAAGTTTATGCCTGTGTTTAACACTGCTGAATGAGGTCATCATGTGATCCATGTAGACCATTGCATGTAGGGAGTTATTCGAATTGCACAACAGTACAATAATTTTCCATACCATTTTTTGTATTTATAAGCAACATGTATTTCCATTTGCAGTATGTTAACTTTTCTCTTTAATCATTTCTTTTTGTGAAATGAATGGTTGCTTCTGAAAAAACTAGTGTGTTCTCTTCCCAGAGAGTTCTCGCATATGGTCTTAAAATTTAAGTTTGAACTTAACCCCCAATCTAATTATGGGTGAGGGTTGTTTGTTTCATAGTTATGTACATTATTACCTGGGTACCATCTCTAATCAATGTGGGATCCCAAATTATTGGTTTGGTGCACGGATAATATAAGATGGGTTACCCAATAACAGATTTAGTATATGACCTGACATGATAGAATTTAAATTTTAAGTTTTAACTCAAACCCAAAAAGCTAGCCCATAGGATGATGGTTTCCCCTTATATACATTATCATGGCACTATCTCTGGTCAATATAGGACTTGGATTTTTCCAAAAACACTCACAAAGTTAGAGCTGTACATTACAACTACTTAGATTTTACTTGATTTGAATGTCCATTTATCCTAAGTTGTTGGTTTTACTGGTTTTAATGACCAGACATTTTACTTTCTTTTTTAGTTTATCCTTATTTGCTAGCTGATGCTCCTGATATTGTATCATTAGATTTATTCTAGCATCATGAAAATCATAATTCTTTGTAATGCAGTCTCCTTTCCTCCACTTCCCAACTCTTACAATAGCAGAATTGAGGTTTTTCTTGTGACTGGACAACACTTTCAAAACTGTTGAATCAGAAATTATTGTTGCAGTGGCAGCTGGGAAGGGTAGATTTAGTCATTTTGGAGAACCGTCTTATAAAATCAATACAGAAGCTGCTGGTATAATTTGCTACTAGAAAAAAGAGGTAATTTTTTACAACAATCTGTGTACGTAATTTGGTTTGGTGTGGTATATGGATTTGTTAATCTTTAGTCTGCCTAATAAACATGTGTAGGAGGCAGAGATAATTCATGTAGCTGGGTTTTTTCTGGTACAGTATTCTATGGATGCACTCATGTTTTACAATTATGTTTGAAGTTGTGCAGTTATCCCTCTCCCATATAACTTGGGATTTATGACCTGCTGTCACTGAACATGAAATTGAAAATATTAGTGAGTCTTGGTTCACTTAGGTTATGTGAATTTTGATAGATGTGTAAATGCTGAAGGATCAGACTGTTGTACAGGTGTCCAGTACAGAAATATCATTTTTATATATTAATCATCAATAGTTTTTAACAGATTTGGGTTATCTTCGGATATGGACAGGGTGTCACGCTGAAATTGAAGACTGTATCTCAGTCTCCTTAAAAAGGCACTTTCTGCAAGTAAAGGCATATGGGTGATTGGGTACCATACTTTTTGCTGTTACACGTAACTTGAAGGCAACCACTGGGTAAAAACACCAAATCCCAGACTCCTCTCGGAAGAGTAGTTTTCTTGCCACCGATCTTTCGGATTGGACTGAGATGGAAGGAAGAGTCTCGAGGGTGAAAAGGAAAAGGTAAAGAGAGAAAATAGTATGTAATAGATGTGACGTGACGTGATGTAATGGTAAGAGAGGAAGATAGGGCTATGATCTGTGAACAGTTATTATTTTTTTATATGATCTGTGAACAGTCTTATTATTTTTTTATATGATCTGTAACCACTTATGACTGTTTATATTAAACTTTTATGGAATAATTTATTTAATTTTTTTAAATAGTTTATTTTATTATTAAAAAAGGGTGGCAAACTATATTTTTCTTTCTATAATATTCTATTGAATAGTGGTGTTTATCAGGTTGGAAGCAGCGTGAAGCGGAGAAGTTTGATCCAACCCAATTCATTCTTCTAAGAGCGGCTGTTTAACTGTTGGTAGTAAAATATACGAATTTGCTTATTAGTTTTTTGCTTGAAAGAATTGTTTATGTGAAGCTGATTGAGAGATTGTTGACTTTTGAAACACGCATGCGTCTCTCTTATGGTTTAACTAACTCATATAAGACTTTTTAACTGAAAAGTCACTATGTTATTCACAACATTGAGAAAACGTTTAATTACTAACCAACCACTTTCTAATATAAAATTTACTAGTATATCATCAAATATTCCTAATGTTTCCATGATTTATTCAAAATCTACAGATTTTGTTAATTTTTAAAACTATTTATCTAAAACAAGAAAAAAAATCTAATCAGAACTGTTTCATCTTAAATGGGTGTTCAGTTTCTTATTTTGGTCACAACTTTTTTCTGTTTCTTGATTTTATGAAGCTTCAAATCACTATTTCAAATTCTTATAAAATATGTAAATTTTCATTTTTTGTACTTTAAATATTTTTTATTTTCATCCTTCTAAAACATTAAATGACTATTAATTATTAATACTCATCTTATTACTGCTTTTGGAGATGTTGAGTATTATATGTCGATTTTATTTATTAAATACTATTAATTATTAATACTTGTTAAATTACTGCTTTTATTTTCACAACTTTTGTTTTCTTTTTGAAGTATTATATGTCGGTTTTATATCACGATACTTTTATGTATTACTTGAAATGATGATTTGACATTTATTTTAATGCATAATTTATTAAATACCATCATACAATATTAGAAATTAAAATATAGTATTTTTTAATTTTATAAAAAAGGGAAAAATAGAATCAAAATTTAATCATTTAAATTATAAACATATTTAATAAAATTTTGTTGAATGTAACTTAATTAAAAAGTAGAGTAGAATTCTAGTATAAACCGGCATCAGCTTCTCAATAAAAAAAATAATAATGAATTTACGTAGTCGCCTGACTTTTTAATATGATTGATGCCTACTTTTTCTGACATTATAGGTAAAAGTGAGATACGCGAGTTAAGCTTGTTTGTGTTTGACTTTAACAGTAGTTGGAATTATTAAAATAAAAAGGTGAAGAATAATAGAACGATTTTCTTAACCGAAACCCGATTAAGGTACGTATGTAGTATAGTATACATATGAATACAAGAAAAAGAAGTTATTATAATTTGGTTAGAGATAGTTGTTTGGTTGGTAGGTTTTTGTAAGATTTGGTGGAAACGTGAAAAGCTAAAATGATGCAAAATCTTGAAGGTAAACAATTTGTGCATACTTCCCCATTATTATTCCGATGTCATTCTCATATCCAATCATCATAATTTACTTCTCTAATGGGAAAAAGATGTCGAGTCCAAAAAAGACACGTCCATGTTTCCCAACCTATATAATATAATATTTACTTATTTTAATATTTTAAATATGAAAAACATTCCTTCTGAAAGAATACATTATTGTAATATAATAGTAAATACCTTTTTCATTTGAAAGAACTGAGGTTAATAAAATATGAATATTATAATTTAAACTTAACTTTGAAGCAGCTGGAAAATGTGTGATTATAAAAATAAGTTGATGTATTTTGAAGAAAAGAAATAAGATAAATAAGTGGGTAGGTTGTAGTGTAGAAGCCATAAACCCTTCGACAAGTCTCATTCTATATTACATCTTTACTGCTGAAAACTCCTATTTTCTTTTAGCCATTCAAACTTCAAAATTCAAAGCTGAGAAGGAAAGTCAAACAACAAAGGTGTATATATATATATATATATATATATATATATATATATATATATATATATATATATATATATATATATATATATATATTGACAGATGTAGATGCAGAGCATGATTCATTGAGAATTGGAAGAAAATGAAGAGTGTTTATTATTATTATTGTGTAATAATGTTTTTGATGTTGGCCTCCTTCTCCATGAACGTTGAGGGAGTGAGACCGCTGAAAGATGATCCGTCTTCTTCTTCATCCTTCTTCCTCTCTGTAATAATGGACAGAGCATACTCTGGCCCAAGCCACAGAGGACGCGGTCACTGAACAACACTTCCATTTCTTCGATGCTTAATTCCTCTGTTTTTCTGTATGTAATCTCATCAACATCTTTATTCAAATTATACGTGTAATTATAAACTTATCTTGTAAGCTTAAATTACATTTCATCCTTCATTCCTTACTATTTTTTTGTATCATTATTTCCTCAACTTCTCACATGTTTCATGTAAGTATTCTTCATATATACTTTATTTATACAATAATTATTTATTTTTTTTAATTTATCACAAATTCACATAAAAATAAAGTTTATTTTCAAGCGATTCAAAGAAAATTTCGTAAAAGATAGTCAAATTTTTAAAATGATTTTGTGGACACGAATTTTTTTTAATTATTATAAAAACATTAATGAATGAATTAGATTAAATTTTATCCATAGTAGATCACTAAAGAGTTTAACTTTAAATGAAATTTTAATAAGTTTAAATAGATTGATGATTTTTTGTTAACAAAAAGCTATATTGTTCAGTCATTCACTTTGGGGACTTTATTCTTTTTGAAGAAAATTTTATCATTTCTGTTTTATTTTTTCTTTTTATTATTACGATTCAAACTCTTCTTTAAATAAACGTTACGGGAAAAAAAAGAAAAAAAAAACTCAATAATATAGATGGAAGTATTTTTGTTCTGTATTTTATATGATAGGATAAATGGTATATTAATATAGAACTATCATTCTTTATTAATTACAATCAAAATCTTACTTTTGTTTATTTATTATTAATATTTAAAGTATTTAAGGGTTAACTTTAATTGAATATAATATAATTTAATTTCTACAACCACCATAACATGTTATCATTTTTTGTTCAAATCGAGATAATTCCCCCATCAAATGCTTTATAGCTTATTTTAAGTAGATGGTAATACTTTTTTCAATTTTTTCAAAAGTAATTAAAAATAGTTATTCATTTTGAAAAAGAAGAAGAAGAAGAAGCTAAACTAGTGTGAAATACTTTAGATAAGGCTTCTTCATTAACGAACCGATTTAAAGAAAAATAAGAACAAAAATTGATTAAATAGATGTTTGGACTTGTTGATTAAATCAACTGTATTGATTGAATGGTTTTGAGAAATAAATAATAATAATAAGATTAATAATTTGAATAAAATATGAATGGCATTTGAACATATAAATAAATAAATACAAAAATCGTTTATGGACTATTTTCTATGATAGCCTTCCACAATAAAAACATTTTGTGGGAAAAGAAAAATACATTGTGCTTACACGCACAACTTAAACCATTCTCCATTATTAAAAAGCTAAAAACGTCATTTAAAAAAAATAGCGTGCTTGCATTCACAATTTAAAAAATATATATTAAAAAATAAAAATCGTGTTTTTAAACATAATTTCTATTGGGAAAGAAAAAATGTGTTTTAACGTAGGGTTTCACTATACAAAATTTTAATTGAACAGAAATCGTGTTAAAATTGTTCATTTCAAAAACGACTTGTTCAGCTTATTTTTCAAAAAAAAAACCATTTACAGAATAACTAAGTAGTATTACACCTATTTGATAAAAAAAACTATAAACATTCCAATCCCTTTAAATATACATGATACAGTAAAATCAAAATATTAATTAAGCCAAATTAATTTTATGATATTAAATTAAATTTGTCTCGCTGCATGAGTTATTCGTTAGATAAATGTTTTTTTATACTAGATAAACTACTTATAACTTACTTTTAAGAGTATTTTATTCATTAAAAAATATAATGTTTATATTTGTAAAAAAAGAAAAAAAATTAAAAAATAAAATAATAGACATAAAATACGGGTAAAAATTTGTTGGACGAAGAAATAATACTGACCTATCCCTTAATTAACACATAGGATACAATAGAAGTCTAAATTAAGTGAGGAAAGACAAAAGGTATTAAAGATATATTCAATTAGTATTATTTTTTCTTTTTTTTTATTTTCTTCTTTATTAAAAAATATAAAAATTTATATTTTTATGATTATTTTATAATTATTCTAGTGTTAAATAAATATAAAAATATGTATGTAGAGCACTCTCCTGCAAATCACATCATAGTACTTAGCGAAAAGCTTGTGAATACTAAAATTGCCGAATTGCCGAAACAACCTGGGCAATGCCTTCAAATTTTGCTCTATCTTTGAGAAGCATCTTAGCCAAGTTAAGAGCCTTCCGTTCACAGGAAGCCCGTTTAGCAGCATCAGTAATGGATTCAAAATCCTCAACATGCGCCACCCCTACGATTCTCCTGTCAAACATACATACATACATACATTAATTTTAACTAATTCATTTTCTTTTCCCATTCTTTTGTTAAATTATATCACCTTATCATTTTGGCAGCACCAAATCCAAGACTGTCATGAAACAATTCTGCCATGTATCTCTTCTGCGCAAGGAGTTGAACCTCAGGATTGTTATAAACTGCTGGAAGATATGCCTCGCCAGCACCATTTCTGTGTTCATCCCAAAGTGCAACGAAATTTTTGTAGAAGAGATTCCAAGTGTCTTCAATTGTCTCAAGAATCCACTCCTTGTATGCCTGCAAAACATAATTTTGTCCAATCAATAGAAAGTTTCTGTTTTTGACAGCTTAACTAAGAATCAGATAAAATGTCAATACTAGAATTTTACGTACTTTTCTATGATCGGGTTGATCAACAAGTCCATCCTGCGCAAAGAAAGCCAACATCAAGTTTCCCAAGAAAGCACCGATGTCATAACCCATTGGTCCATAAAATGCAAATTCTGGATCAATGACTTGAGTTGATTCGGGAGTAACCATGACAGAACTAGTGTGCAGATCCCCATGAATGAGTGCCTGGGCCTGCTCTGAGAACCTGGAGGAACAAAAACTATTAGGAAGTTGATGTGCGTGAGCAGACATAGCAGAGTAGAGTGTGGGAGTGGCATATACTTAGATTTGAGGATAGCAATTTCAAGCTTGAGGAGATTGTCGTGACGAAGAGCTTCGGCATCAGGATCAAGATAGGGAGAAGTCCAGTGGTTGTATTGGGAAATTTGATAAGGGTCGGAGAAAACAACCTGCTCAGTGTGCCTGCATAAGGCGGCATTCCCACAGAATTTTGCAACTAGAAACAAGAATCAGCCAAAAGGTTAGGACTTTAATCAAAGCAGAGGCAAAGGATCAATTGGGATTGTTAAAGTATTGACCTTGGCGTTTGTGATCGAGTGTGGAGTGAAAAAGGAGAGAAGTGAAGAAGAGAGTGTTTGCCATGAAGTGTGCGATGTGGCGTGCGAGGAGCGGATACTGAATTCCGGCGATGAGGGCTTTCCTGAGTATGATGTGGGGAGGGGGAAGGTAGCGCATGGCGATCAAGGACATGGTTGGGTCAAAGTGATAGACTTGTGGGACATGGTGAGGGGCTATGCGACCCTGTTCTTCCAGGGCCATGGCCTCAAAGTATGCTCTGTCCTTCGTCAGTGGCCATGATTCCCCGATGCAACGAATGTAAGGGAGAGACTGCTTCATGATAACGGAATGGACAGAGTTGGTCACCAGGAACACAAAGTTCAGGTTACCATCTCCGATCTCTTTCACGGTTAGCTTCTCGGCGGTGTCACCCTCATCGTCCAGCTTCAGGATGGAGGATAGGGCGGCGACGCTCTTCACGTACTCTATCACTGACCTCTCATCGAGTCTTGTAAACTCCAAAAACGCCATTCAAGGGTGACTTTGTTTGGTTGTGGTTCTAAGCTGAGGAATGAATATGTGTGTATATGGCAACCTGGTTCATTGAACCTGCCACTGCATCCTCACAGATGACTGTGACTGGCATCTACACCTTTCTTCTTCCCACTACTTTTCAACTAAGGAATAATTTCTGCTTAAATTCACAACTTCTTTCTTCTTCCCGTTACTTTTCAATCAAGATAACGATAATTTTCACAGCATTTCTTTTATAACATTTTAATATATCGGTATTTATAATTATTATTATTGGTTATAAAATAATTTTCAACCAATTGCGTAATTATAATTACATAATTATGTTAAAATATTGTAAAAAATGTTATATAAATTATCATTGTCCTTTAGGAATAATTTCTGCTTAAAATCACAACTTCTTCTTAGAATCTCCTTCCAAAATTCACTTTTGACACAATGACTAGCCAACCCAAGCTCATTTCCATGCCTTTTTGTATAAAAACTAGTATTTTAACACCTCCAAGGCACGGATATTTTTAATCACCAGATTTTGTTTTTATTTAAATCATATATAAATCAAGAGGTTAAAAATAATTATTATTTAGTGTTATAAAGTCCCAAATGATTTAAAACAGTAGACCATGTAAAATTATAAAGAATAGACCGTAAAAAAAATATATATAAAAAGTAGATTCTGCAAAAAAATATTAGACTATATATAAGAATGTAAAAAATAGACAATCTAAAAATATGAAAGATACACCATACAAGAAAAATATATAGAATAATTGTTTGCCATTTTGTTTGTTGGTGGGATGCGAAAATAACGTTTGAGAAGCTTGTTTAATTTGTGTATATACAATTATCTAATTAATATATGTATAAATTCATGTATATTAATAAACTCGTTTAATAATTTTATGAATACACTCTTTTAATTAGTGTATGAAATTTTTTGTCTAATGTGTATTAATAGATTTGTTTAATGATTCTGTGAACACACTTGTGTAGTGTGTATTGTTGGACTCGTATAAACAGTGTATGAACAAATTCCTTTAATGTATATTAAGAGACTTATATAATCATTGAATTGATCCAATAATTGTTATTACATTCGTGTAATAAGTATATAAACATGTTTCTTTAGTGTCTATTAATAAATTTGTCTAATTATTTTATGAACACGATAGTCTATTGTATACTAATAGAGTCGTTTAAGGAGTCACAAATTTGTCTAATTAGTGGATAGATAAATTCATCTATTGTGTATTAACGAACCGTCTAATTAATGTATAAATAAATTCATCTAATGTATATGACTAAATTTGTGTATGAATATTTTTATGTAATATGTATTTATAAACTCGTTTAATCAACGCATGAATATATTCATTTAATACATCTCAGTAGACTTGTATAGTTAATATACAAATCTAATAATTTCATGTGTCTGATTAAAATGATTAAAAGGTACTCGTATCATGAATGTATTTCTAACGTTATATTTAAAAGCAATATTTTATAGTTAATGTTTCTAATTTTTTCTAAATATGTTTTCATTAAAATTATAAAATATGAGATGAAAAATATATTTCTTTTTACTAAATATTGTATTCAATTTTTTATAGTTGATTTTTCTTATAGATTTCTCATTCATAACCTCATAGTCTATGATATTAACTTAAAAAGAAGGTATATTAGTCTTTTATTCACTTGACCATCAAATTATAGTAGTTAATAAGTGTAATTTGTGAGTTGTCTTTGCTTCGTGGATAAAATGTTTTTTTTTTTTACAATAAATTGCAACATTTAGTAAGTTTTAAATTCAATTGTAGTATCACTGTGTATACTTGGGACATGGATAGTAGCTAGAAAAATATACATGTTTTACCACATCAACATGTAATGCGCTAACCATTTCAAATATTATTTTGAAGGAATGTATGACAATTGTGAGTATCAAGTTCAAATAAAAAACATAAAATTAAAACTATTTTTTCAATATAATGTAAAAAAATTAAAAATGTTCTTTAAATATTTGTTAGGATATTAGTATATAAAGCTTGTTAACCAGATAGAAAATTTTATACAGTTATAAATAAATTAAAATCCATTAATTTGATTTTTTATTCAAAATTGTTTTATTTTTTAAAATTTGAAATTTTTAAGGTTTTTTCAGAGAAACACCTTAATCTTAATAATTAAATTTCTTACCTCTAATAAACCTTTCAAAATATATTTATCCCTGATTCAGATACATTTCTCCATGATCATAGAGCCACAAGGATGTAGAAAATTTGATGGATTTTCAAATTTAAATTTGGACGTGTTATGATTTGCTTTGTTAAGAAAGGAAAAACAAGAAAGAGGGAAGAGGGTGTAAATTGAAACCCTGTGATGAGATTGGCGATGGCGGCACAAGCAGAATGGATGTTCAGAGCGTTGAGGAGTGGTCGGCGGTACTTGTCGGCGGGAAGGCAACGGGAGGAGAAATGGCTTACGCTGCCTCCCGTGGCTGCGAGTGCCACCGTGGAGGTGAATGGAAAGAGAAAGGGAAAGGGAAACCAACTCTCCTCCACTTCCACCACTGCGCTCAAATGGATTGTTCGCTGCTGCCCAAACCTCCCCATATCCCTTCTGCACAAGCTTTTCCGTCTGAGACAAGTTCGACTTCTCTCTCCTCCTCACATGGACATGCAACAGCAAACACTCAAAAGGGTAAGACCCATCTCATCTCTTCCATTCATTTTTTTTCCTTCTCTTGTTATACCACACATCGTGTTATCATAACATTGAGGAATGAAGGTGGCAGCTAAGTACACCTTGAACGCTGGAGATCGGATTTTACTTCCTCAATCTGTTCAACAAAAACCAACGCCTACGCACAAACCTCATTCTCCTCTCACTCCCCAACAAATCAACTTCATTCGCACTCTTGTTATATACAAGGTTTTCAACGTTAATTCCTTTTTTTTTTCTTTTCCTGTCTCATATGTTCCTGTTACCTTAATATTAATCTCTGTTAATGTGTTTAGGATCCTGCCATTCTCGTCCTCAACAAACCTCCAGGAATGCCTGTGCAGGTATGGGCCCACCCTCTCATCTGGGGATGCCATACTCTTCTTCACTCATTAATTCTTACACATGCTTTCTATGTCTCTCATTAGGGTGGCATTAATATCAAACACAGTTTAGATGTGGTTGCTGCTGCATGTTTAAATTATGAATACTCTGAACCCCCTCGTCTGGTAAGCTCTTCATTATCTTTCTCGTATCTGTACTTGTGTAATCTCTTCTTTGTCATTCACTTTGTCATGCCTTTTCTAGTACCAAACTGTTTACAATTGCATTTATCTTCGTTTCTTCCTCAGCCTGTTATTTAATCTATTATGACGACAAAAAAGGGTTAAATAGAGTGTTTGGCAAATGCAAACTGATTTTCAGTTTATTGTTCTTTTGCTAATGATTTCACATGACAACTGGCTCTAGCTGTTTGTGTCCTGGGAGGGAAGAACTCAAGATGATCGTGCACTCAACTTACTGCTCAAATTTTTGCATTGGTTTTGTTATAATGGCAAAAATATAAGAATTTAAGAACCCATGACATGATGAAGCCTTTTTCCTCTGTGAAGCAATATACTGTTTCCTGCACCAGTGTTCAATAACAGATGTTTTTTTTATGCCCTTTTAGAAGTATCGGGAATTGCTTGCAATTGTAAACAATACATCAAATAAAAATGGCAGGGTTTTTTTTTTTTTTTTAAATTTTATCATTAGATGAACTTTAATTGTTCGTATACTCAAGACTCCCAGTTAGAAAAATCCTAGTGGTATCTTCGTAAAAGAAAGTGGTAAACATTATTATTTATTATTCTTCTATCAAATACCGTTTCATCTGTTATAATCATTACAAAGCTTGAACTTAACTTCAATGGAATTAGTGGGATTATTTGCCTCGTGTATTAGTCCCGTGCCAATATGATTGATGGTTGTTTGGATATATGAAGCATGAACTAGATATTAGGCTGATACTTGAACGAAATTGTTTTTAGGTGCATAGACTAGACAGAGACTGTTCTGGCATTCTGGTGATGGGAAGAACACAGACAAGTACTACAGTTCTGCATTCCATCTTTCGGGAGAAAACATCTAGGGCATTAGATGATGTGAGTAAAATAGTTGTTCCTTTACATCAAATGCTTCGTGTATGCTAAAATTTCAGAGTATTAGTTTGTTAGGGTCTATGTCCATTTCGTTGCTTTTCTTGATTTTGTGCTGTTTGATCTTAAATAGATTGGCGAAGGGAAGAGGATACTACAAAGAAGGTATTGGGCACTTGTCCTTGGATGTCCTAGACGTTCAAAGGGGTTGGTCACTGCTTCACTGGGTAAGGTTGTATCCATATTTTTGCTTGTTAACTGTTTACCAGGATATTTCAGTTGGTCAATCTTACTCCTGGAATGTTATGCTTTGTGCACGCTTCATCCATTTCGTATCAGAATTGTCAAACTTATAAAACGTTTACTTATGTAGTGTGCATAAATAAAAATGCTTTGCACTGAACTGCAACCAGTAGTATACAGTAATTACTAAATTTATCATGCCTTTCACGGTCAAAGGAAGTTTGAACAATTATTTTCCTCAAATAGTGGGGAGTGTTATGCAGGATGAATTTACCTTAGTCCTTTAATCCTTTTATCTTCTTATGGGTAGCTGATTTTCTGATAAATCCTTGTTTTAGGCACGATGGTTCCTTTAATGCTTTAAAAGCAAGCCCAAAACAAACTTGTTAGTATCCATAAAATGAAGCCCTACATTCATGGATTGCTGTCAACTATCTGGCAATGCATGATGACATGAAACCTTAGGCCTTACTATTCAATAGCCCACAACCTAAATTAACTTATAGCTTTAAAATAAATGGACATTGATTTGAGTAGCTATAGAAAGCTCCCTATTCTTGCTTGATAATGTTGTAAACTTGCAGCCCTTTATTTGTTTTCAGGTGGTTGTTGACAATGGGAAATCTGAACGAATAACTGTGGTTGACAATTCTGCATCATTGTCATCACAGCATGCAATTACAGAGTACCGAGTGATTGCATCATCATCACAAGGTTGGTAATGAAGCTTACTTTTAATTCTACGATTAAATTTCACAAATTTCCTTTGAGAGTGATAAGAACAAATTTCATTATTTTCCCGTGTTACATGTTTTTGTGATATTTTAAACTCTTTAGGACCCTAGTTTCAGCCACTATCGTTCTCACTAATTGTTAATGAGTTGGGGTCATTAAATGTCGTTAGTGTTCTAGAAGCAATTATTAACAATACTGCTTATAAAGTTTATGCGATGTAAAAAAATGCATGCTTCCAAACTATTTTAGCTTACAAATTGTTTTACTAAATAATGTTGTTCAACATTTCCACTTGATACTAGAAAGGCAGAGAGTCCCTGACAAAAAGAGCTATTGGTCACGTACCAAATATGACTTTGACTCTATTTCATGTTTGGGAAATAGAATTTACAGTCTTCCAAAAGCATAAGTAAACGCACCATCTAGAGTGGATCTGATTTTAATCTAAACAACATATGTTTGCCAGTATTTGAACCTACATTTGTAGAAAAAATATGATGTGTATTTTTGTCTACCCTCTTTAGCATGAATTTTCCTGTCAAGTGCTTCGCCTCAGCTCTTCTTATCTGGCACCCCCTACTTATGCCATCTCAATTAGTGCAGGTTACACATGGTTGGAGCTGTCCCCTTTAACTGGTAGAAAACACCAGGTAACAAAAACTAGGGAAGAATCATTTGAAATTTGTGTCAGTCAGAACATAAAATATTAAAATTATTTTATATGACTCACTATAATTTTTATTCTAAGAGTGTATACTGGTGCCACAGCTTCGAGTGCACTGTGCCGAGGTGTTAGGTACACCAATAGTTGGGGACTACAAGTATGGATGGCAAGCTCACAGGAAGTGGGGAGGTTTTGATTTGTCAAATGTGGAGGACTCATGTGAAGAGCTTCTCAAGGAAGAAACACTCCCCTTTGGCCTTAATTTGAACAATGGGAGCATATCTGAGAACCATCCTCGTTTACATCTTCATTGCAAGCAAATAGTCTTACCCAATATATCTCAAGCACTGCAAAATGTGCAATCATTTTCCAATTGTGATCTTTCACAAGTGGAAGGGCTTGAATTGGTCGCGGATTTGCCTCCATACATGCAAAGAAGTTGGGATGTCACAAATTGTTGAGTTAACGGTCTATCTATCTCAGCCTTTCTAAATTATAGTTCACTCGATTTTGACAACGCAAATTCTTCCGCTCGGGTTTCCTCAGAATTCACCAGATGTTGGTTTGAGCTTGTTGTCACATCATTTAGAATTGCATTTTTCCTAACCATAAAGCATTGCCGACTCTATGTCATGCTACTCTACATGGCAGTGTCATTTAATTAAATTCAGGTCAGTTGATTCACATGAATTTAAACCAGTGAAAGAGAGAATCATCTGCCGCTTTGTAACAGTTCCTTCAATCTTTTAATTTGTCCATCATAGCCACATTATGATAACTAGTATATTTTTCCTGTCAGTAAGTATATTTTTGCTGTCCATGCTATAGAAATGTTATTACCCATTACTTAGACATATTTTAAGAAAGTATAAGTGGAATCTTTATTATATTTGTGCTAGTGGTTTATAGATGGTTAGAGCAAGATGTGTATGAGTTTCTTTTGAGAAAAGATTAATGTTATGTTTGGACAGAAAGTGTAAACAAGAAAGTAGAAAATGGAAAGGAAAGAAAAGAAAAGAAAGAAAAAAGAGAAAAGAAAATAAGGTCCTTTGAAATAAGAAGAGAAAAGTGAAAGAAAATGAATAAAATAATTAAGAATAGTTTTTGTTGATATGATATAATAAAAAAAAGGTTTAATCGATATATTTAGAAAATGATCAGATTGATTCAGATTGAATTGAAAATTATAAGAGACCTTTTAATTATACCTAGTATTTGTGTTGGGTTAAACTCTTTTTTCTATTGTAATATATTTTATTGTATGTAACATGAACAGATATATTTTAAAAAATTATATTGAAGTTGAAACAAAATTACAACTAAAATGAAAAGAAAACATTACAATATGTTAGTTTAGTACAAGTAAATTTTTTGACGTAAACAAATTAAAATAAGACGTCCTTAAAATTTCAAAGTTTAAATTAGTTGACTTTTAACTTAAATGCACCTTATAACTGTATAAATATAGCTTTCTCTGCATGGTAAATTAGTAACAATCACCTGATACAAGTATTTGTCTTTAAAATTGTCATTCATTCCAAATCATGATATTTGCTTTGTATTTTAATTAAATAAATGAAAATTATTTATTTTTCAGATGTTTTTATATTAAAAATATTTATCTATACCATTAGTAAAAGGAATTTTTTCTTCTAATATACACAAATTCTTATCATTTTATCTTTTAGGTAATTGTTTTATTAAACTAAAATAACTATTTATAATAAAAAGAATTACTTAAAAATTAAAAAAATTACCTACAATAACAGTATACAAATAATTTATTTTTATGATTACTTTTCATTATAATGGTTATTATTTTTAACATTGATAAATCCTTTTTATTTACAGAATTCTTTTAATCATTTTACTCTTTAAATAATTATTTTTAGAACTAAAACAATTATTTATAATAAAAAATATTTATAAAATAAATAAAAATATCTACAATTTATATTTATTTTTGTAATTATTTTTTACGAAAATTTTCTCTAATTTAATAATTTTTTTTTATTTTAATTACTATTATAACAATACTTTTATATCTTTTTTATGGTAGAAATAAGTTTAATCATGAAAATAATAAAATTATATATATATATATATATATATATATATATATAATATATATATATATATATATATATATATATATATATATATAACATTAATAAATTTTTAATATAATGATTTACCATTTCAAATTTTAAGTGATATTGTTTTAGGATTAAAATAATTATCTATAAAATAAATAAAACTACTTAGTATCACATAATTATTTCAATATTATTTTTACAAAATTATATACATATATATATATATATATATATATATATATATATATATATTCTTTTTCTACTTTTAATTAATTATTTTAAAAAAGAGTAAAATCATAAAAATTTAAAATTATATATAACTTGTAATGTAATACTAAAGAGCACAGCTAGTTTGAACAAAATAAAAAGATGAGCTAGTGATGTAGCTTGACATAATGTAATGTTTTGTTTTAGATTTTTTTTTTCTGTTTTTCACCTGGTTAAATGTAAGTCAATTTATCTTTTTGTTTTCTTCTATTAAATCACTCACCTAAAAGTAAATCTTCTTGTGCTACATAATTCTGGTTTCATATAAAGCCTGTTCAAAGTAAACATTCCAGGAATTTGATTAAATTGAATTTGATTTTACATATTTTAATAATTTTCTGGTAAATTCATAAAAAATCACATGTTTTTAAATATTGCGTGTATATATAATTTAAAAAGTAGGGGCGGGGAAGGGAGGAGCGAGAGGGATTTGGTTGAGATGAGATAGAATCTGAATTTATTTTGAAATTCCTTTGATACTCTACTTCATCACTCCAGGAGAAGGGAAGCCATGGCGGTTGATACGAAATTTGCACGGTTATTGGAGGATTTGAAGGTAGAGGATCCATGGCTTCCCCCAAATTCATGGGAATCCATACCTTCTGAGAGTGGACTGCACTCTTCTTCATCTTCTTCTCATCCTCCAAATCAACCTCTCTCTCACCTCTCCACTCTCTCTGTAAGTTCCTCTTCCTCTCTCAAACTAACCTATTCTATTCGCCTTCTTTCCTGCTTTCCACTGCAATGCAATGCGTTTTACCGTCTCAAACTAACCTAGTCGATTTCCAACATTTGCTTTCCTACTTTCTCAGGCTTTGCTTTTCCATCACTATCTATCTATCTATGCATTTTGAACTTAATTGAACCGACATATTTGGCCACAGGAATCTAGTTTGGTGAGGCTGGCCATGAATGCGATGCAAGGTGCGAAATCATCCCTTGTTAGCATCCAAAGGATATCTGCCATCTTTTGTTCTGATCCAGCTGACAGGACCTTCCTCCACATTCCCAACCTCTGGAATCGTGCTTCCAGCACTCGTTCTTTGGGAAATATACTTAAATCCATTGGTTGCACGGCTTCTCTGGTCTTTCTTCTTCGTGCGTTTGTGGATTATTATACAAATATGAATGTGGATATCAGTTTTGGACACACTCATCATAATTCTGATGTTCTCCAAAGCCAGATTCATCAGGATGACCCAGTCAGAGCACAACACTTCCCTCCATTTACTCTTGTTAATCAAGCCTTTGCTGTTGCTGTGGGAAAAGTCTTGGAAGGGTACATTTGTGGATTGGACACAATTCATACATCTGTAATCTTGAGGCGTTCATCAAAAAACATAGATTTGACTGTTCCGGGGTGTTTAAAGAATGTAGTGCATTCTGAAATTACACTACTTGAGTTTTATCTGCACACAAAAGAACTAAAGACTCAGATTGAAGCCCTTGCTAGTGTATGTAACCTTCAAAAGTGGGCTCTTCGCTTTCCAGATACTGCTTTCGAGGACCTGGTTACCCAGGCTACTTCTGAATTTCGGAACTTCTGCAGAGGGGGAAATCTGTTAACGTTTTTGTTTTCACAATTACAGGTTTGCTTATTTGAATGTGAACCTATTGTTAGAATATATGGAAAATATCAAACAGACTCGTTGATTATATATTGTAATATTTTAGACTATCTCTTAGAATTTGTTTCTTATTTATCTCGTAGTTATTATTTTATTCATACTCTGAAGTTTCAATCAAGGGCATTGTTAAATGAATACTTCATGGCATATATCCACCTATACTTATCTTTTGGTGAATCCCTTAATTATCATTTTAGAAGGGGACAAACAAAGATTAGTTTGGGATACCACTATAAGTAATGGATTACGAAATAGCTTATTATGGTAGTAAGATTGTTGGATTCTTTTTTTTTTTCCTTTTTTGGTGTCAAAGGACATTTGGACAAGAAGAGTTGTAGCATCCAGAAAGATACAAATACAATTTTAAATTGGAGAGATGACAGGCTAGTGGAGAGTAGAATTGTCATGAGGGGCCTACCTACTCAATGTTTTACATATTTGTTGCAATGGAACGATTGCATTACACCTGCGAAAGATATTTCTGTTTTAAATGACTTTTCTTTATTGAAAATCTTGTATTCTATTTGGCCTTCTGCAATTTAGGTTGCTGATCCTGCTCACTGCACTCTGCTGAAGTTTCTTTTCCTTCAATCATGTGAACCATATTGTGGGTTCATTAGATCATGGATTTTCAAAGCAGAAATTCATGATCCGTATAAGGAGTTTATTGTAGAAAATATGGAGTGTTTACATCTTAAGTCACATGTTAAAGTTGGCAATGCTATTGACTTTCCATTAGCAAGTGTGAAGGTAATTATTTCCTGCTGGCTGCTTGCACTTTTCGTATGAATCATAACTTTATATTACATTGTTATATTATTGATTCTCATGGTGGGAACATCTAACATCAGGTTCGAGATGGAGTTCCCATTCCTGAATTTCTCAAAGATTTCTTGGTCCCACTTGTTAGAGCTGGTCAGCAGCTTCAAGTACTGTTGAAATTGCTTGAAATGTGCATTCATGTTGCTTCTGGAGAACACAGTTGTGATGACTTTGTACCCTGCTGGAGTGGCTTTTCAAGCAGTGGTCTGTCTTATTCATCTCCATTGGCTTTCAGCAAAGATGTTATAGAAGCTATGGTGCTTGCTAGAGAAAATTATTATAAAGGGATGAATGAGAAAATTGGAAGTCTTTTGAGCAGTTTAGAAGTTAGATATCTGCAGGTGGTCATCCTCCATAGTTTTGGTTATTTTGCAATAACAAAGTAATTTATTTGCATGATAGAAGAAAAGGGTTACGAGGCTAGAACTTTAAGCTTTTTGGTTTGAAAAAATGTTTCTATTTTCATTTTTTGTTTTTACTTTTAATTACAAAGTCTGCCTTGTTTTTATTTTATTCTTGTTTTAAAAGTTTGTACAGAAAATAATGAAAACAGTAGTATTTTGTTTTTGCTAATTTCTATACAAACCTTTGAAAAGAAATAAAATGAAAACAAGGTGATATTTTGTAATTAAAAGTGAAAATAGAAAGCATCCTCAAACTAAACAACCTCTAAATTGTTCTTGTGCAATTACCACTAAAAAGCAGGAAACCCACTTAAACATTTTAGCTGAACACCATAATCAAGGAAAAAAATTCTTGGTTTATTTAAAAAAAAGGACCATAGGAAGTATAAAATAAGATAGTTGCAGGATTAGGACAGCAGACTGCTTCATTTTGTGCAGGTACTTAATTTCTTTACCATTTTTCCTTCTTACACGGAAACATTTTTCTTTGGCAGGTAGCTATGCATGCTTTAGTGCCTTCTTTTGGTAATGGTGGAGGAGGTACCTTAGACAAACTAGACCAGATCATGTCAGAAAACAATATAGCAGATAAGAGAAGTTTAAATATGTAATCTCCTACTCCCCTCATCTGACAATCCCCCCTTCCACGTGAGCATGAAGATACAAGTACTGAGTAGCATGCTTCTGTTATTTTCTGCTTGACATCGTAGTTTTTTCCTGACAACTTTATTTCCCTTTGTTTTTGCTTCATTGATGTTTTATAGATTTTCTCAGGGGCATTGGTGATTTAGACTCTGATGTCTCAAGTACAGTAGATGAGTTCTCCTTGCTGGAAGATATGTGTGATATATCTGAAAGTTCATCCATGAACAGCTCTGTGGAGCAATTGGATTGTGATCAGCTTAGTGGTTGGTCTTGTTCGGTAGTTGGGCAACAAAATCATTTATCTGCTTTAAGCTTCTTGAAGAGTGCTACCTTAAAGAATTCAATACGAAATTCCTTTCATCATGAAAACTCAGGCAGTGATTCACATGAGCTTTGTGATAAAAGGGATGCTACTGATCACTTGGTGCAGTCCTCCCATGAGGGAATAATATCAAGTCACAAGTCTAATTCTCCAAAACCAGGGAATTCAAGCTGCTCATGTAAATCAAGTATTCAATTTAGAGAGAGTTTGATTGTCCGTTGTTCTGCAATGGGTGAATTTTTGAAAACTTCATTTGATAATGATGGAGCTGTTGAGCCAAAGCTGACTGAAAAGCACCTGGGATCCCTGAGATATTCTATGTTATGCCATGATGTTATTACTGCTAGTGATACTTTGAGTGGGGAGGCCATGATGGAGGATCAAACTGACAATGGTACACTCATTTCACATTTGTATGATTTCCAACCGCAGAAATATAGCAATCAGTGTAATTATCCTAGCATTAATCCCCTTAGTGTGAATCCTATGTTGACAAGAAATTCAGTTCTTCACCTGATGAGTGGGAATGGGGAAAAATACAAGGCTGAACATGGACAGCTTTTGCCTTACTTCAACTTTTCTACCGTGGAGGACCCATGTAAGGTTTATATGGACAAAATACCCACCAACTCTAGATGTAGCAGTGCATGTTCATTTACGCTACATCATAATGTGTCAACTCATAATGCTGAGAATAATGAACGAGAAGAAATTGGCTGTGGTAGAGAGAATGGGTTAGTTGATGTTCCAAATTTATCTTCTTCACTTGACTTCATGGACCATAAACATTTAAATGTTGTGTCTGGTGGGAGCAGCTGGGAAAGATTGCTGAGTAGTTTTGGAAAAACTGTCAATTGTGATGATACTCAAAAACGAAGTTTGTCATCAACATTTGATATACCACTTGATATTATAATTGACAAGTGCTTGCTGCAGGAAATCATGCTTCAGTATCCTTTTCTTTGTGTTTATTCGGGCAAAATTGATTGATTAGTTTATGCATATTGCTTCTATTTCTCTGGATGTACTTAGATTAAACTAGTATGAATTTATAATGAATACCCAGTTCAGTGAAGTCTAATTCTGGTCATTCCAATCTCATCTTACTATTTGTCAGTAGTATCACTGTTTGTAATAATGGGTCAATGCAACCTCAATTGGGTTCTTTAGTGATGCCATAATACATGGAAAAACTCGGACACAGTGGACTTGAAAGGGATTTTATTGTTTTGATGATGAGACCTGTTGGAATGGTTTTCAAAATTGTCTGATCAAGAAGCTAAAGACCATGAAAGATCTCTGTGTTAGTATTTTATTTGAGTGTTTTGAAATGTGAGAATGCTTCTTCAACCAAAACAAACAGTCCTTGTTCCTAAGGTGGGACATGCTACATTGACCAATTAATGGCATTTGAAATTTCTGCTCTATAGTAGTCGGTGTGTTTCAAGTATTATTGTCATAACAAGATGCAATTTGTGCAGCTAATATGTTTAAAATATCATATCTTGAAGTGGATATTGCTAATTTCATGACCATGTGAAGGTTTTTATGTGTAAAAGTTGGCAAATGGAATAATTGCTAATTCGGTAGATTGTCAGTTCTTATAAGTGCAGATGATGATAGTATGTTGGGTAACATACATAATAAGTACATGATATTAGTTTGAAAATCTTTGATGCCAGTTAATGTTTTAAGGTGCAAGTTTGTTGAATAAGTTTAATTGACACATTTTATTAATAACACATTTTATTAATAACACATTTTATTAATAGGCAAATGCTAATCAGTGCCATAAAGACATTGATTAAGGACTTAAAATTAATGTTTTTTTGTTAAACAGTGTTATTAGTGTACTCTCACCATGATTTCTGATGCACCCGTGTAATTGCCAATTAAAATTTTGTTTCTGTTCGTGTTCAACCAATGCCTTAAGGTCATTGGTTAGCAAGATCTTTATTAAAATATCTCAGATAATATCATTTTAGAATTCATCTTTTTTCACTTGTGGTCCCTATTCCACAATTGAAATGAGTTGAGATGCTCAGTATAATGCTTTCAGGGTGTACTTGTGCTGCTTGTCCTTAAAGATGTCAGATACAATTATGTCAGCAAGCTTACCATCAGTGTCCTCGAGGAAGCATTTAAGTTACAAGATCATCTGTTGGCACTACGGCGGTATCATTTTATGGAGTTAGCAGATTGGGCAGATTTGTTTATCTTGTCTCTTTGGCATCATGTACTCCTAAATTCTGATTCTGAATAACTGTAGAATATTTCATAGATTCATATCTTGCAGCTGACTGTTGTCCTTAAATAATGTTGTGTTTACTCATTCTTTGGTTTACTTGAAATTACAGAAGTGGTCTGTTACTGAAGCAAATGAGAGACTTTCAGAAATTCAAGGTCTACTTGAGTTGTCAATTCAGAAGTCTTCTTGTGAACAAGATTCTCACAAGGATATGTTGTTTGTGTATATGAAAGGACATGGGAAATTGCCTCTTTCTGCATCTGCTATAGGTACATCCATACTACTATAAAAAGAGGATTCCCCTGTTGTAATCAATTTTTACTTTTCCTAGAGACCTAGTATGCTATTTTCATCACAATCTGAAAGAAAGGACAAAATCATTATTTCAAGTTAACTACAAATGCCAACTATATTTTTAATGATACTTTTCTATTACATATTCTTCATTTAGTCAACTTTCATTTGATTTTTAAAATTTTAAAAAATTTCCAGCCATTTTATATAATTAAATTAGATAGGATTTTCAGTTTCCATATGAGTGCCTTTATAGCATATTACTGTACTCATTTCCCGTGTAAATAACAATCACCGCAAAAATAATTTACTGTGAACAACATTGATTAGCATTTGGCTTTTGAACATTTTTATTGATAGCAGTTGTTAATGTTATTTCTATTTTTAGTTTCATTGCAAGCTTGATAAGATCCCCCACCAATTATCCTCACTTTGGCATGAACTAATGAATTTGTAAATATTGGCAGGGGTTCGTTCTTTCGATTTCTTAGGGCTGGGTTACCATGTGCACTGGCCACTCAGTATTGTTTTAACACCTGCCGCATTGAAAATATATGCTGATATATTCAGCTTTTTGATACAAGTGAAGCTTGCCATTTTTTCATTGACAGATGTGTGGTGCTCATTAAAGGTGTGATTTCTTGGAATTTTTTCTTTTTTTCTTTTACCTGTGTTCATTTCCAAAAGAATCCAAGGACTCTTATTATGTTATTGTAATGGAATTTATTTTCTATAAATTTTGGTGAACAGGATTTGATGGACGCAACCAACAAAGATAAAAATTCTGAACTACAACTGGAGGCAGGGCATCTTAATATATTGATGAAGATGAGGTACTGAAAGTTGTTTTTCTAAATGTATGGAGGTTCAGATGGTATGGTCTGTGGGTAGGGTTCTGAAAGATACAACAGTTACCCATTTTTTTCCCACTGATTATAAAGGGATACTTAATGAGCACTGTTTAAATATTGAAGATGAACTTTTATATTGATAATTGTAATTCTAAGAATCCTTGTTCTACTTTCAATGACAGGCACCAGATAAACCATTTTGTATCTACTTTGCAGCAGTATGTTGAGTCACAATTATCTCATGTATCATGGTGCAGGTTTCTTCATTCCCTTGAACATAAGGTTTGAGACAAAGCTTCTAATTTGTATAGCTATTTTATTTTATTTAGTTATCATTCTCTGGGCATCTTTTGTTGCATTTAAAAGTACACTTTGTTTTGTAACTGCTTATGCATTGTGTTTTATAGAAGAGTAACTTGTCTCCTTTGTCGTGTAGATTTTTGTTCAACCAACAATATCCTTCATATCTTCTCTCTGTCATATTTTCCTTGGTTTCTGACAGTCTTAATGCTAATGCATAGCATAACATAAGAGGAACTTTGGAAATATTTTGTTCATGTGGGATGCTTTTAGATTCTCATGTAGGAATTTATAAAAAAAATTTGAAGTCATCTTAGCTGTATCTCCACTATAGTTTTTGAATGTTATAGAAATACAAAAAAATGGACTACATTTTAAGGGTTATAGAAAGATCAAATGTATTGATTTTTATTTACCATACTTTCCATCTACCTCACTCAATTGTCAATTTGATAGTTTTCAGTTTGTGATAACTTTGATGGCTAGATCTTGTCTATAAGACCTGGTAATTCAATTTCTTTATAAGTTTTTGGATATTCGTGCCATTTATCATACAGGTGAAAGATATGATGGATCTTGAATCAGTGCACATGGAATATCTTGCTGATTCATTATGCATGTAAGTTTACATTTATTTGTTAATTGCAATCTATAGGGACAGTTATTAAAAAAAAAGTCAACTGTGGTGCATTGTTTATTTTCTGTAAATAGTGAATAAATAAGATAAATTTTCAATCTTCAATTATTAATTGTTTTATTTCTACCAAGTTAATATTATCAGAGTCAGGGATACACATCTTTGTACCACATGCAATGTCTGCTGGATTGTGGATCTTGATGTGTAGTCGAATGCTTGATCATTGTTGAGATAGTTGTTTATTATCTATTCAGACTGCTTTTACAAAGCTGTTTATTATTTTGTATCTAGAGAGGTCTAGGCTTTTTCAGTCTCAAATTTATATAACATATGTGCATCAGTGGAATAACTTGAACAGGGGTCTTTTCTCATTTCTTGAAAATATTTCAACTGTGATGAATTGCTCTCTAATATCAGTAGGTGTCATTTAATTATACCATCTTAAGGCTGAAGCCAACTTTCATCATGGCTTTAATGTTTGGGGAGTGATCAAAAATTAAGAATTCGTAAATCATAGTAAGGTGTCTATTTTCATTGAAAGCAAAAAATATTAGCAATATATTCTTTATCGTTTATATTCCACCAAAAATGTTTTTTTTTCATGAAATTCATTCAGTAATAGAGATTGGAAAGAATGTTGATACCATTGCCTATTTAAGTCTTGACACATTTGCCCCATCTTCAATAACTAATCCATTTCTCTTCACCTATCTTCCAATCCAAGGCACATCAAAGGGTTTCTAAGATATTGACAATTCAAGTGTGTTGCCTCTTGCAATGGAGTGTTTTTTTTTTCAGCAATCCTGCCCAAAAAACAACAGGCAACAATTTATCACACTAATATTATTGGCACTGGGCACCTTGGCGACTCCTTTAAGGAAGTGGTGTGTCTTGCCATTCTTTTTATGGCCAGAAGATTAGGGGGAAAAGATAGGCGTATGTTAGATGCATGTGTTGGATTTCCTTCAATACGTAAATGGTTGCTTTCACATAATTATTGTTGGATTTAGTCTAAGAAGAATGATATATGTCCAGAAATTTGCTCAATATTGGAGATCAGCATGCATTATGTGATGTTTGGGTATATTTATGGTTTGGTGTAAACTTGATCACCACTTAATGCAGGCTGATTATCTAGATGCACGCTAACTACTAGCACAACTGATAGTGTTTTAAGTTTCAAACTTTTATTAAATTGCTGATACTTACAACCCTTAAGTTTAGACAGTAAAACATATCTGATTCTGACAGCTGGTGTTTTATTTTATGTCTTTGTGTATATATGTTGCAGATGTTTCCTCTCTGATGAAACAAAGGGAGTTGGCAGCATTATTGAGAGCATTCTGCAATGTGCACTGGATTTCCGGTCTTGTATTACTGTTGGTGCTTGGGATTCAGAAGATTTGTCAGGCAAACTTTCCAAAATCAATATATCCCAGGTAAACCAGGCTATTTTCTAGAATCTCTGCGTCAATTATCTGGTACATTTATGCTTTGGAAAATAATATTGAACGAAAATACTTTGTTAAGATAGTTGTTATTATTTGTTGTACAACTGTATCTAGTTTAAGGGTTAAGGGTCATAGGTTGTAGCCTTTTCCTTTGATTGTATTTGTTCCCACCTTATACACAAACACACAACATGTATTTCTCAACCAAACCCAATTTTCTTCGGTGGCAAGT
Source organism: Vigna umbellata (assembly GCF_029865625.1). Lineage (NCBI taxonomy): Eukaryota > Viridiplantae > Streptophyta > Magnoliopsida > Fabales > Fabaceae > Vigna > Vigna umbellata. Next base: position 9,340,737 of record NC_142174.1, on the reverse strand, counting down.
GTTTCAACAAAATGTTTTTTTATCACATTTCTGACAAGAGTTTCTCATTCTCATTCATTTCTTCTTCAAAATTCCTCACCTTGCCACTCTAGCCATTGGATTCGAAGTTGCATCTTCCTTTATCTCCTTCGTTAATGAATTCTCTCGATGTACTTGAGTGTATTTATGAAAGATAGATTTGAACTTCTATTCATATATATATACATGTCTTTCTTTAATTTGATTAAAAACTAATTTGGAAAGATAATTCAAATCTTTAGAAGTGACAATGCTAAAGAATATGTAAACTTTCTTCATTTTTATCTTAAACTTTACCAAAAGGTTTCTCAAAAAGCATCCACACACTAGATAAGATTATCTTATTTGGGCTATTTTAGGTATGTTCTCGAATAATCAGTCTTAAACTTCGAAGTAAAAATATGTTGACCAGTAGTTTGAATTTATTTGCAGGTGCTTTCTATAAAGCAGAAGTTTGATAGAAGTCTAAAAGAACTGCACATACGCTATATTAAGGGACCTAAACATGGGAATTTTGGGCTTTCTCGTTTTTGGGACTATCTCAACTATAATGAATATTATTCAAATGTCAGCAATGAAATGGAGTGCTATGCTGTTTGAAATATACCAGTTTTGACGATGAATTAGAGCTTTAATACCTTGAGGTTCAGGTTTGAGAGGTCAAAATTTCTCTAACGTATTCTATGATTGGATCATAGTAGTTTAGAATGACAACCGTATACGTGGTAGAAGTGTCTGGGTTTTGCATGTAAGGAATCTCATAATCGATTGTATATTTCATGAGAGAAGAAGGGAAAATAGTCGTCGTATATGTTTCTTTCTCATGTACAGTGTTACGATTTACTTCATAAAAAAGAAGAGAAAATGTTGAGTGCAAGTTTCTCTCCATTCCATATCTATATTATGGTTCAGTTTAAGTTTTTAAAAAATAGTAATTTTAAATTATAGTTGAGTTATCAGTATTAAAAATATTTTTATATAACCACGAACCAGTGATTTTAATGGTCGATGTATAATTATAAAACTAACATTTATGAAAAGTGTTATCACTATATATATCTTCTATATAATTATTACAGTCAAAATGTATAATGAATTTTAAATTTAAATATTTTAGGAACGCAGTTTTGCGACTCGGATATTGGTAGACTTGATTTGTAAGGCCGATGCAATCACTCGTGAACTGCAGGACAACCGATTCATTATGTATTTCTTATTCATACATAATTATTTCAGTGATGATTACAGTTTATAAAAATAATATTTCTATTTTCCACGAAATAATTACTGATATTTCCGTTGGCATATCATATAATATTATTTTTCTTCTGTAAACATGCTACAAAACTACCAAAAGAACATTGTTAGTGGCTTCACAACATTAACAAAGTGGATCTTAATGTAGGATTTATCTAGTAGCTATTTCTTCCTTTACATTCATACTTATCTTTTATGCCTTCATAAATATAAAATTTCTTATTTACCTTTTTTTTTTCAAATTATGCAATTTAGAAATTTTTTAATTTTTTAAACCAAATTTTAAGATTTCCCATTGGTCTGCCCTTTTGTCAGCAGTGTATTGCCATCCATATCCCTCGCATGTGCCTCTTCCATGGTCTGGTTTTCAAGTTCCAGTGAAAGAAAAACATTCCATTAAAGAAAGGATCCTTCTCCACGCCATGGACGATGCAAAACAGCAAAAAGAAAAGTTAAAACCTTGGAAAATGGGTAGTGCAAAGGTTCAAGCTTTCCACTCTGAGAAGTGAGTGTGTACTTATGGGATCTAGACGGGACGTGAAACTCCCTACGCATCAGTGGCTTGGCTTCGGGATATTTGGAAATTCTGGAAACGACTATTTGAGGATAACACGGAGTGCGTGTGGTTTTCGACGTTGTTGACGGTCTAAGCCTTTTGGAAGAGATGGAAGGTGGTGATTCGCGGAGAGCCAATGCCGGCGGCACTTGCCGTTGTTAGTTACGAAGGTCATCACAAAATGGGCATATCCGGTGGGGTTTGAGAGAATTGGGGATTGGGCTATTATAGCCCTTACTTTTTGGCATGATCCCTTTTATCGGTAGCAATTGAAGAGAAACTTATATGCAACAGCGATGGATATGGAGCATCACAATTGACAAACCTTGGCTAGAGTTTTATATATAATAAACCCGTGACTAAATAAATGTATGGAATAAAGACTACTTAAAGGAAAAATACAAGAAACAAAACAAAAACAGGGTTTCTGATAACAAGTAAAGCTGGGATAGGGTTATAAAGTGATTTACAAGCCACGTTATGTTGCTTTCTTGGTTGCGAATGTAGAAGATCCTCGTCAGTATGGCGGTGGAGGGTATATTCCTGAATAAAGATCCAGTTTGTAGTTATGAGGGAGAAAAACATGACAAGAAGAAAATATGGAGGTAGAAAGAGCAGAGTAGCAGTGAGTAAGCAGTGGACAAGAATTAGGAGAGCAGAAATAGTTACCAGGAGTGTAACCTGTAGGCGGTGGATACGAAGATGGTGGATAAGCTGAAGCAGGCGGATAGGAGTGTGGAGGAGGATACGAGGAGGGTGGATAGGGAGATGATGCAGGGTAGGATTGCTGTGGATAGGGAGATGAATGTGAGGGATGGGGTGGGTAAGCTGTGGGAGGCGGTGGGTATGAGGCTGTGGATGCCACCGGTGGGTATGATCCAGTTGTAAGGTAAGGAGTTGCAGAGGGATGTGGTGGATAGGAGGAAGTAGAATGAGGAGGTGGTGGGTAAGAGGATGCAGGAGAAGGATTAGAATAAGAAGGGAATGGAGGAGTTGCCGTTGACATATAGGGAGGTGCAGATGGAGAGTGGCCCGAGGCTAATTTCTGCTGCAATAATAACCCCATATAAACACTACAGTCCACACACACTAATGACCTAATTCTGAAAAACTAATGAAGAGGTAGTGTGACATACCTTTTGATTTGCAATTGCATAGTGCAGAATGACTTTGACTTCGCCAGAATGTCTGCGAAAGGAAATGTCAAAGTTGGGAAAAGAGAAGACGCGTGGAATGAGGTGCGCGTGGTGTTACCTGCCAGATTTGGTCTGAAGTGGCCAAGCAGAGTCGTCGAAGCCTTGAGAGAGAACCTTGTGCAGCTGAATCCTGAAGAAGAAAGAAAGAGGGATGAGATGAGAGGAGAGGAGAGGAGAGCGGAGGAGAGAGAAGAGGAAAACAGACTTTCCGCTTCCGATGAAATCGTCGAAGGTGAGAGTGTTGCTGTTCCAAACAAGGACGTTGATCTCCCGAAGGCCTTCGATGAGGGGAAAGACGAACTTCTCCTGAAAGACGGGGTTCTTACCGCCGTCTGCAACGGAGGAGGAAGAGGAAGAGTTGAAGTGAGAGAAAGAAGGAAAGAGAAGGAAGAAAGGAAATGAAAAGGCGAGGAAGGTGACCGGTGCAGGTTCTGGTGCGGAACTTGGTGCTGCCATACTCAATGCAAACGTACGGATCTTGCCGTGAAATCCATTCTGTGTCCTTCAGCTTGGAGCACGACACCACTGCCATTCTTAATTCTCAATAAGGCTCTGTTAATTCAACGGAATCGATTTGATGGAAGGGATGTGCTTACCCGTAACCTCAAGAGGCTGCCCCTGGATGCCCGAAATCGACATGCCGAAGATGCAGTTCCAATTGCAAAATCAAACACAAACTGCTCAATTCAACGCCTCCTCTTGCAAACCCTTTTCTTTTCACTCTCAAATTTTATATTTATATATCTTATACTATTCTATATCTTTGAATACAACGCCTTTTGCACGATCTCTCAGGACAAGAGAAGTTTTCTTAAATATTTAAATAAAAAATATATATTTTTTATCATGCAAGAAAATCTTTTATTATATTTTTTATTTACTTTCAAGGTAAATTTTCTTTTTTAATAATTAATTTTATTATATTTATAGGTTTTTCTGATGTTTCCGTTAGTGTCTTAATCTAGGCTTGAATGACTGATATAATATTTTTTAATCATTATGTTATATTTCAATTATTGAATACTGTATCCACTTTTCTTTTCTTTTTTTATAAACTTTCCTTTAAGGCATAATTGAAGATAAACAGGAGAATGCATGAATTAATATGAAAAATATAATGATTAAAAATTAAAAAGATGAAACTAAAATTACTAATATTTCAGAAAACATGTAAAACATCTATTTATTTTATTTTATACCTGTTTGTTATTAAGTAGATAATTTTATCACACGTTTTAAATTTAACAGCCACTCTAACTAATTTCGTTCGCCAACTTTCAATTATTTGAAAGAGCTTCTTCATAAGCATTTCTGAAAAAGAAAATTTGAAATTATCAATTTTTATAGATAAAAATTAATTTAAATATACGTTAGAAAAACAGAAAAATAACAAAAAAATTATTAAAAATTACCTAATACAAAGGCTAATTTTAATTTATTAAAAACAATTAATAATTTCATTTTCTTGTAATGCTCTTCTCTGTTATAAGAACATGAAGAAGTTCCCTGAAATAAATCATAAACTACTTTATTCGTCTTTTAAGATTAGCTTTTAGAAGAAAAAAAATGGAGGGAAATGGAAAGAGGGAACAGTTTTTCCGTTTTGTTTTCACTTTGTATTTATGGTAGGTAAATGATATGCTGTTGAAATCAAATACTTCTTCTTTTCAATTGACCAACGGAGGAGACACATGTAAAATGTAAAAAGAAGGACCCCACATGTTAACAATTTTTTTTTAAAAAAAATTTAGAATAAATTACATCTCACTATTTTATTGATTTGTATATCAATCATAAGCTACCATATATAAATTGTTGTAAAAAAATTGTCAAAAAAAATTATTAAAATAATATTTTTCAAAAAAAAATTTGGTGATCGGTAAAAATGTTTTTTTAATAATTTTTTTTATAACAATCTATTTGATAGTTTGTGATTAGTTTTAAATATACGAATCAATAAAATAATAACAAATAATTTATCGTAAAAAAGTTGTTAATTAATGAATTAGTTGCATGATGCATTTATTTATCTTAGACATTAGTTTATCATCACAATTTTTTTAACCTTCCATTGAATAGTTTTAACCTCACTTTTTTCTTGTTGGAAAAATGATATTATGATACACCTATGCTTATTTAATATGATTTTAATAATAAAAGAATGAAAAATAATATATCAAAAATGAATATAGACGTGTCAAAGTGTATTTTTTCTTTTTGTTATCCCTTTCTTTCTGATGGATGTTTAACTGTTGTTATTTTTTTTTTCTTTTCTTTCATTCGGATTGTATGATACGATACTGATTTTAGAGGAATGAATGAAGAGGTAATCATAGAATCATTTTAAGGACATATGTAGGAAGGCGAATAATATTTTTATTTGGTTAATAAGAATAGTAAATGGTGGACTATGCATTACTTGTCCGAATTTTCGTTTAAGTTCATCTTAAAAATTTGCCATACATAAGGTCTTCAATGTGTTTGATAAATTGTCTCATTCTTCTGATTTGACATTATTGCTAATATTCATACAATCGTTCCATACTTTGCGCAGAACTGAAATCGCTTTGTATTAATCGTTTTTCCAGTACCCATAGTTCTATTGTATTAGTGCCATTTTACTTCATGTTATGACTGCCAATGGAGAATTTATCTTCTTCACAATGTAGCATGGTTACACTGACATATAAGTATGATCAAACATGTACCACATTATGAATTTAGGATGGAAATCATTATACGGAAATGTTTATGGGTACCGCACTTATGGTCAATTTTGTGCGTAGTGTGATCAAGGTAAATCAAATGTCTCTTCATACTTTGGAATAGATTGCCTTACTTGCTGCCTAATACTGTGTTTTCTAATGGGTGGAAGATCTTTGTAAGGAGATGAGAGGAGAAAAATAGCTCACACGAAGTGTAATTACACAAGTGTCTCTTCTTTTTTTAATGAAACACTATGCTTGAAGGTATTTAATTACATTGTGCATGCCAGAGTTGCAGGCAGAGATTCCTTCGCATGGATCTGGACACACAGTTAAGATTATGTGCCGTTTTGACCATGGAGCTAGTTGAACCACATTTAAAACACCATTAAAGATAAGTTAAACACCATTACCCATTGATTAGGGCACTTAAATAAAAATTAAAATACAGTTACAAAAGCATATATATTTAACACTTCTTCTTGTTTAACAAATTGCAACCTCTAATTTTTCTCCTTAAAAGTTCAAATTGTCTGATAGGAAATGGTTTTGGAAACTTGTCAGCCAATTCATATTCAGATTTGTAGTAAAGTAAGTTCACTTCTCCACTCATCTACCTCAAGAAACAGAGTATCAGAGCTTGATGATGAAATGTTTAGTTTTCGCATTAATTAGATACCGGATTATATATGCTATGCGATTGCCGCCTGATTGTTAACCTGTCCAATAAGGTTGCTTGATTTAAAAAAATAAAGAACCAAATTTGAAATTAAAAATTTATGAGAATGAAAATTATAGCTGGGAAAAATGAAAAATAGATTTAAAATTTTTGTTTTAATCTGTGTTTGTTTTCATGACAACCCACCGACCATCTTCTCTGATCTCGTATTTTCCATATGGGTCTCTCTTTCTATTTTAGCAAACAAACAAAAGACTAGAGGAAGGACAGACCGAAAATGATAACTAGGGCAATGATATTTTCACAACCAATAAATCTTTTTCCTAAATCTTTACACGGGTATCCTACGATCATTATTTTATCTTTGATCTCCTTTTTCTTTACATATACAAAGGTTTATCTTTATGTTTTTAATAAGATCATACTGTGAAATGGTTGTTGGTGCTGCTAAAATATCATATCTTAATAAATAATGCGCACATGTAGGTGGTGCCCATCTTTAATCACGTAGAGACAGGGTGTTGAATGAGTAGTGCCGACGTTGGGAGTTCGGAAATGTCTTAAGACGGCCCTTATTTAATTCACGGGCACACCAGCTTAATATCTCTACGTCAATCTACTTCTCTATGGTTGTCATTGCATACTTTGGAGGCCAACCAACCAAAATCTCCACCTGTGACACTTCTTTCTCCTCATCATCACGCTGCATGCTAAAAGATTTTTGCTTTATATATATATATATGCACATGCATAATCCGCAGGACTCCGTCAAGACACATTAAAGATGCCCACCATGAACTTCTTCCTATCTGCTTTATTGCTTCACTCCTTCATGGCTACTGTGTTGGGAAAAGAAGCATCGCATATTATCATGCACAATGGCGGAGGCTATCCTTATGCTTCTCCCCCTCCTCCGATGTGCCCCCCGCCTCCACCCCCACCGTGTCAGACAAGGTTAGAGAATGGTCGACGAACTCTGGTGGGCTTCACTGGTTCGGTTGACCGAAACAAATACATCGGTGACTGGAGGGGTGACGACCCTTGCAAATTCAACGGGATACGATGTGCAGAATATCCAGACCCGGAAAAGCAGCGAGCAATTGCCGGAATAGACCTGAACGGAGCTGGGCTGTCTGGGAAAGACCGCACACCTCTGCTCCTGTCGGGGATCTTGGACAAGATACCAGAGCTGACCTTCTTCCACGTGAACTCCAACAACTTCACCGGTGCCATCCCAAGGGAAATAACCCAGTACAAATATTTCTTCGAGTTGGACCTCAGTAACAACAAGCTGAAGGGCGAGTTTCCAAAGGAAGTTCTCCAGTCCTCGCAGCTGGTTTTCCTTGACCTCAGGTTCAACACTCTCTACGGCCCCATACCTCCCCAGCTCTTCTACCTCAAATATCTCGATGTCATTTTCATCAACAACAATAAATTTACTGGCAGTCTCCCCGATGCCTTTGCCTCCACCCCGGCCAGGTACCTCACTTTTGCCAACAACCTTCTCACCGGTCCAATCCCCCCCTCCGTCGGAGCTGCCAAAAACCTCGTCGAAGTCCTCTTCTTGGGCAACAACTTCCAGGGATGCTTGCCCTACCAGATTGGCCTCCTCCGAAAGGCCACCGTCTTTGACGTCAGCAACAACTGTTTGACCGGTCCCATCCCACGCTCCTTCGGCTGCCTGGAGAGCATCCGGTACCTCAACTTGGAGCACAACAAGTTCTACGGTGAAGTTCCCGAAACGGTGTGTCAGCTCCCAGGGCTCCGCGACAGAGGCAACTTCTCCTTATCGAACAACTATTTCACTCAGGTTGGCCCTGCATGCAGGAGGCTGATCGAGTGCAATGTGCTGGACGTGAGCAACAACTGCATCCTTGGCCTTCCCAATCAAAGGCCCCACGGCGAATGCTCCCACTTCTTCTCCAACCTCAAGCCCTGCCCCAATCCAAAGTCTCTCAATTACGTTCCCTGCAAAAAGTACGATCCCGGCAGCCACACCCACACCACCACCTCCACTCCTCCTGCTCCTCTCTCTTACAACTCTCTCGATCCCCGTCTTCATCGCTAGCTTACCATCGCACCTACTACAACTGCATGCTTTACTAGGCATCAACTGTATCTATATGTACACGTATATCTCTATCTATGTATTATTACCTATGTCTCTCTCTTTCTCGTCTCTATTCACTAATGAATAAGCAGTTTGTTTGTCTGTACACCAACATATCCTTTACCATTTTTATCATGTTAATTATTTTAAAGCTAATGACATACTTTTACATTTATTATTTATTTGACACAACGTAAAATAAAAAATAAAAAGAAAAAGAAAAATATTAAATTAATGTACAAAATTTGTATATGAAAAATATCATTTTTTATCTTAATACATGTACATGTTATATGTCATAATAATACCTGCTTACTCCATATTATTTTAATTACAATGTTGACTTTTCCTTACAGGGCTTTGTGGTTGAAAATCATAACCAAGGGTTTTTTTCCTGCATCCCGTATTTCTTCCTCCACCCCAAATAATTTTAGCATAACCATAATTTGAAAACATATTTTATAATATTTTAACATCATATATTTCTTGTCATGATTAGTTTATGTTAGTGTTTAAAGTAATTTTAAACCAATCATAAAATTACACATAAATAATATTAAAATATTGTAAAAAAAATGTTCTCAAATGATTATCCATATTTATAACCCTATATTTCGAGTTATAAAATTATTCCTTCCAGCACCTCCAAATCATTTTCACAAAACATTCAAAAAGACGTTTTTCTTAAGAGTTCTTCTTGTTTCTTTCAACAGGAGTTTTCTTCTTTAATATCGTTCTTCTTCAACGAATTGGTGAAGTCATATTAAAATTATCTTTTAATAAAAAATTGGTGAAATGACTGTACCACTCTTATCTTAAATTTTAACTGAATTTTTCAATTAATAATATTATGAATTCACAATTATTATTTTTATTAACTATTATAATTATTAATTTATTATATTATGTAAATATGTATTATTGCTATTATTAATAATAAATTTTATTTAAAATTATTATTATTATTTACTATTAGTAATATTTTTTTATTATATTATTAATGCTCTTATTCGTTATAATTATTATATAAAATTAACTATGTTATTATTTAATTGTATCATATAATATAATTATAGTCTATTGTATGTTTACGTATAACATGTTATGATCTATAAGATGTCTACATATCACATAAACACATTATCTAATTAGAAGATTGATACTGTAAATAAACAAAAGTCCGTGTCAAGTAAACACGAAAGAAAAAGGCTAAAAAGAATGGCAACATCCAAGTAGATTAGGTAAGTTTGCACATAACAAAACCATGTGACTTACTGTGTTAAGACAATAAGAAACAAGGTCAAATTTATTCATAATATGAAACCTGGGTTTCAGATTCTTTATTTGGAGTTGTATAACACAAAAAGCAAAGTCAACTGCAAATCCATGTGCACCCTAAGTCACAAAAAAGCGGATCCAAAACCTCCTTTCCTCGTTTTGTCTACTCATTGATACAGACATACCGTTAAGGTAACGACTAAGGTTCTATGAAATGATGACAATCTAGAGTCATTCAGATGATTTTGGGAAATTTCGAATCGATTGAAGGCGTTGTATCAGATCAGTGAGGGAACAGGAAGATGATCCGTTGCATTCCACAGCAGTTCTTGCCATTTCTGACAGTTTGTGTGCTCTGTTTCTGATAGTCTCTGCTTCTTCCCCTACCATTATTCTTTTCAGTGCCTTCTCAAGCGCCTCACTGCCAACACTGTCTCCCACAATTCTAGACCATTTTTTAACACCAACAGGAACCCCAATTTCAAGAATCTCCGTCACTAACTTCTCATTGTAGAACTGTTCGGCAGAAACGGGCCAAGTGACCATGGGCACCCCAGCGGACACAGCTTCCAGCGTTGAATTCCATCCACAGTGTGTCACAAAGGCTCCCACAGCTCGATGGTCAAGAATCAGAAGTTGAGGTGCCCATCCCCTAATAATCATTCCTCTTCCTTCTGTTCTTCTCTCGAACCCCTCCGGAAGCCATTCCTTGTCACTTCTCCTCACAACCCATATGAATTCTTGTCCCGAATCCTCAAGTCCCCTCGCTATTTCTCTCAACTGACTTTCACTGAAGTTGGCTATGCTACCAAAACAGACGTACACCACTGAATTGGATTTCTTCGAATCCAGCCACTTCAAAATGTCCCCTTCGTCAACCGAGGCTTCCTTCCCTCGCATGCCTCTGTCTTGCTGTTGGTTGCAGAGAGAAAGAGGACCTACGAACCACGCCTTCCGTCCCCGTAGCTTTTCGTAATAATCAGCGTACACCTTCTCCAGTTCGTAAAAGCTGTTAACGATAACCCCCAAGCTTGCGTCCTCCGATTCCTTGATTGCCTGCAACAGTTGTGCGTATTTGGCTTCCCCATCATTTTCGGGTAACATCATCCTTGTCATTTGGATGTTTCCAGGAAGATGAGGAATAACAAAAAGATCAGAGTCAGAAGAAAGATTGGTCTGAGGCTGGTAAAGTCGCAGACATTCTGAGGCACACATGGCAAAGACACCGGTACCATGAAAGAGAAGCCTTGGGATATTGAATTTAGCGGCAGATTGAGATGCCCAGGGGAAGAAAGCACTGGCAATAAGGCAGTGTGGATGGTGTTGAAGAAGGAGGTGTTCGAGTTGGGGTTGTAGCATGGTGGTTGCCATGAAGAAAGCGGGTATGAGATTAGAGGAGGGGATTGACTCTGTATTTTCGCATCCCTCAGGTAAGCCAGCCTCTGCAGAAGGGAATTTGATGGTGAGGAATTCTATAGAATCAGAGTTTTTTCCTATGGTCCGACGAAGAGTAGGTACGTTTAGTGGAGTGGTAACTATTGTTATCCTCACCCCTCTTTCACTGAATGCTCTTGCCATATCAGACGTTGGTATCAAATGTCCTTGTCCCGGAAAGGGAAATAGCATTACGTTTAGTTTCTCTTTCGCCTCCATATTCCCCTCACTCATACTAACAAACTCAATCAAATCCTTCTAGCTTCACAATACATGGCTAGTCCGTTGTTGAAAGCTTATACCCTTCTACATATTTATAATCTGAGATTCTTCAAAAACTTGACAAAATGTTGATTCGGTCATACCAAAAATGAAAATTAAAATAACTTCTTTTCTTACAGGAAGTATATATGAAAAGCCACGTGAGAATTGCGTAATATTTGTAAGGGAAAGGAGAAATATACAAGTTCAAAATCAAACCAAATAAATATAATTATTTATAAAAATACAAAAAATTTCAATGGACATATCTATTTAATAAATTAAATTTAATTATTTTTTTCATCAAATTTTAGAAAAGACATTATTATTTCTACATCCAACAAATTTTTACACTCACTTTATATTCATTATTTCATCCTTCAATCTATCTTTTTTATACAAATACAAAAATTTAATTTTTTTAATGACTAAAATACTTCTAAAAATAGATTGTCGAGTGGTACAGTTAGCACTAAAAAATATTTTTCTTTTAAAAAATTCAATATTTTAAATAAAACTTTATACATACTACTTCTTAGGTGGCTAAAGCACATGTTATTGTTTCATAAAAATCACTAACTCTCTCTAATAATAAATCTTTCATACTTAAATATCACACTTCATAAAATTCCATATATAAAATATATTAATCACAATAAATTAATATATATTAAAAATTTAATACATATTAAGCAAAAAAAATAATTTACATTAATATATATTAATTACAACAGTTTAATAAACATTAATCATATAAAAAACTTACATTAATAACAATAATAATTCATATTAAAAGTAACAATAAGTTCACATTAAAATTACACAATAACACAAAAATAACTATTTTTGTCGCTTAACTTGTGTTTGACACCAAAGAAAGTCTGAAGATATTTATTGTAAATAAATAAACACGATTTAGGTACAACAACAAAAATGTTAAACCAATGTTCTCTATATATTATATCATATTTGTGATTCTCCTCCTTATCTCTCACTATGTGATAACAATGAAAATCTTTTAGTTAGGTTTGATCTCTAACAATGAAATGATGGTGGTTTGAGAATTCATTTTTGCGATGTAGTTGGTTTTGCTTTCTCATTGAAGTTTGTTTATTAATCTTTACATTTTCATCCGTGACTTGATTGTTTATTAAGGAAATCAGTCATGACTTTGTATCAATATCTCATTTGTTTTGTTTGTCATGTTTACTTGAAATAATATATTGTAGTGATAAGAAAAATTATAATTTTTCTTTTTACTTTCATGACATTTAAAAACAAAACCAAACATCAGCTTTTACTTTTGTCAATTCTATCACCAAATAAAAAAAAAAATCAAAGAAATGGATATTTTTGAACTTGTTTTAAATTGGGATGTTGCATGTCAAATGAATGATTTTTGATAAAGTTAAAGAAAAATCAAAATAAAAAAAAAAAAAACTTAGGAGGTCACTCAAAAAAGAATGAGTTAAACAGATTCAAGGTTATCTAGGTTTTAAGGGTATTCAATACCCTTGAACTTGTACATTTGAATTTTCTTACATGTAATCCAACCTCTTTCTTAAATTTGGCTTCCATGTTTACCATCTCTTATTTAACTTTATGCAAATCTTTCATTTGATATGTAGCACGTTAAATTGAAACAAACTCACAAATGTTCATTTCACTATAACTTTCTTTATTAGTGACATACTTTTTTAAGTTGAACGTGGTAATATTCGAAGTAAATTAAGACATCTACATCGAACTTGGAGTAGTGTTTGACGTAAATTTATGTCATGTGTTTTGGATGTAATGTAAATTTATGTGTCATTCCATCAAACATATCTCTAACGTAAAAAAAAAAATCAAGATAAATATCTTCATTATTAACAATACAATATAATCAAACATATTATATAATTAATAATTTCTTTAAAATCAACTATAATTAATTTTTTAATTCACCATACATATTATATAATTTTGTAAAATCAAACCTATCATATAAATTATTATCTCAATTGACATAACTATTTAATGAATTAATTAATTAATTCATCAAGTTTATAAAATTAATATTTTTAACAAAAAAATCATATTAAACTTTCATACGTGACTAAGACATATGTTACTATTAAATAGAAATCACGAAGTTTCTCTAACAATTTCATACTTATATATTATACCTTCTAAAATTTTGTATATAACTTGCAACTTGCATAGACTAACAACGGGTTGGCATGCATTTGTTTCGGACAATTCACCTTGACTTAAATTCCTAAAATGCAACTACATTTAACACATCTCATCTCATTTTGTGTGTTTATTCTAAGTAACTTGTTAATTTGCATTTCTTCTCTGGTCCATTTAAAAGTAATTCACTCATTCACATTTAGTCCATCTAAAATTAATTCCATTACTTGTATTTTTTTTTATTTCAGTCTAGTTCAAAACCATTTATAATTTCAATAGACTTGTATTTAAAAATTAGAAATTACAAAATTATGAATACTACTTATTTTAATAAACAGGTTTATAAAATTTATTAATTATATTAATTAAATTAAAATATATTTATCAAAATTATGCATTTATAGTATTTTACAAAATAAAAAATTAAAAAAACAAATAATTTCAAATGAAGATTGCGGGTTGACTCGCAAATCCACGAGTCAAAAGTTATGCGAGGTTGGTAAAAAAATTAATTTACATTTTTTTATGCAAAGTGAGCCGACTTAATCTATTTGTTGTAAATTAAATGTTGAATACATCAAAACGAGAAAAATCAATTCAAATTGGTATCCATATCAAATGCAATGAATATAACTATTTATAAAAATTCTTCTTGTACAAAATTTTCAATCATGTTTAATAAATTCATTCATTCATTCATCAATTTTTAGAAAATAAAAAAAATTAAGTAAAATTTTATATTAAAGTCTCTCTATACTTCTAATGTGAGTAAGGATCTTTTCGAAAATCTCTTTTAAGTTTGAAAGATCTTTGGTACCTTCTATTTAAGTGTAAGAGATCTTTCACACAATACTCTTTCAAATTTGAGTTACACCATAATAAATAATATTGCTACATATACATTACATGAACTCTCTTTTTTATAATAAAATATAAAATTTTATTCTTAAAACACGAGCTCCTAAAATTCCATATATAATATATATTAAGTACAATAATTTAATACATATTAAGTAAAACAATTAAATACATATTAATTACAACAACAATTCACATTAATAATAGCAATAATTTTACATCGACAGCGAACAAAAAATTAAAAATATAATGCATAGAAAATGATTTTGTTTTTACAATATAAAATAAATATACCAAAATCAAAATGTATATTATAATTACTCATTTCTTAATTAGTTATTCACCATCCCACTTAATTTAACCTCGAATTCATCTACTTTTTCTCTTACAAATTCATCTCTTAAAATGAACACGCTTTTAACGACTCAATTATCCATTAAATTTTTAGATATTTAAAAATTATTCTTCACCTAACATTAATACTACTTGGTCAACAATCCAAACTCTAAAGAAAGCCATATCGACTAGGTTTCTCCGAGTGAGTTTGACTAATCGAACAAATGTATAGTCTAAATTCTCTCGTACATCATCTACTCTACTTAAGAAAACTAATAAATACACCACTTTGGTATTATTTGCTTTCTATTTAAGTTTTTCTCTCTTTAACCTTTAATAGAATATCCTCTAGTTTTAAAACAAGAAACAAAGGTCAAATTTATTCATGAAACCTGAGTTTCAGATTCTTTATTTGGAGATATATAATACAAAAAGCAAAGTCAACTGCAAATCCATGTGGGTTCTATGAAATGATGACATACTAGAGTCATTCAGATGATTTTGGGCAATTTTGAAGGCTTGCGATCGACTGAAGGCGTTGTATCAGATCAGTGAGGGAACAGGAAGATGATCCGTTGCATTCCACAGCAGTTCTTGCCATTTCTGACAGTTTGTGTGCTCTGTTTCTGATAGTCTCTGCTTCTTCCCCTACCATTATTCTTTTCAGTGCCTTCTCAAGCGCCTCACTGCCAACACTGTCTCCCACAATTCTAGACCATTTTTTAACACCAACAGGGACCCCAATTTCAAGAATCTCCGTCACTAACTTCTCATTGTAGAACTGTTCGGCAGAAACGGGCCAAGTGACCATGGACACCCCAGCGGACACAGCTTCCAGCGTTGAATTCCATCCACAGTGTGTCACAAAGGCTCCCACCGCTGGATGGTCCAGAATCAGAAGTTGAGGTGCCCATCCCCAAATAATCATTCCTCTTCCTTCTGTTCTTCTCTCAAACCCCTCCGGAAGCCATTCCTTGTCACTTCTCCTCACAACCCATATGAATTCTTGTCTCGATGCCTCAAGTCCCCTCGCTATTTCTCTCAACTGACTTTCACTGAAGTTGGCCATGCTACCAAAACAAACGTACACCACTGTGTTGGCTTTCTTCGAATCCAGCCACTTCAAAATGTCACCTTCATCAACCGAGGCTTCCTTCCCTCGCTTGCCTTTGTCTTGCTGTTGGTTACACAGAGAAAGCGGACCTATGAACCACGCCCTCCGTCCCTGCAGGTTTTCGTAATAATCAGCGTACACCTGCTCCAGTTCGTAAAAGCTGTTAACAATAACCCCCAAGCTTGCGACCTCCGATTCCCTGATCGCCTTCAACAGTTCTGCGTGTTTGGTTTCCCCGTCAGTTTTAGCGTAATCGGGCAACATCATCCTTGTCATTTGGATGTTTCCCGGAAGATGAGGAATAACAAATAGATCAGAGTCAGAAGAAAGATTGTTGTGAGGCTGGTAGAGTCGCAGACATTCTGAAGCACACAAGGCGAAGACACCGGTGCCATAAAATACAAGCCTTGGGATATTGAATGTAGCTGCATAATGAGATGCCCAGGGGAAGAAAGCACTGGCAATAAGGCAGTGTGGTGAGTGTTGAAGAAGGAGGCGTTCCAATTGGGGCTCTAGCATGGTGGTTGCCTTTAAGAAAGCGGGTATGAAGTCTGGAGAGGGGAGTGACTCTGTATTTTCGCATCCCTCAGGTAAGCCAGCCTCTGCACAAGGGAATTTGATGCTGACAATTTCTATCTCCGAGTCGGAGTCTAAATCTGAGCTTTTTCCTATGGTCCCCCGAATAGCAGGTACGTTGAGTGGAGTGGTGACTATAGTTGCCCTCACCCCTCTTCCACTGAATGCTCTTGCCATATCACCCATTGGGATCAAGTGTCCTTGACCAGGAAAAGGAAGAAACATTACCTTTAGTTTTCCTTTCGCATCCATATTCCCCTAACTCACACTAACACACTGTATTTTATTTGCCCCTCAACCAAATCCTTCTAGCTTTACAACATATAGCCAGTCCGTCTCAAGTTGTTTTCCAGCGGACACTGTTCACTTTTTTCCCCAGTAACATGTAAAACTATAACAGATGGATCACCGTGTTAGAATTGGTCATATAATAAAATACTGAACAGCAGCACTTGATCCTTAATCGATCCATTGCTCTCAATGGTCGAGACTACTTTTCGTCTGTTCGAAATTTAAAATACAAAGCAGAATACGTAATCCCTTGCGTCAGGGTGTTAGCAGACTTCGTAATCCCCTGCGTCATACCATGCCCTTTCAAACTAATTCAAACACGCGGTTTCTATCTTGTTTTGGACCAACATTTCGTCGTCATTTCCTTCCAAAGGGTTGGATGGATAACAGACGCTTAAACAGAGAATTTGTTTAAAGAATTTTTCTTAATCTTGTATTAATCAGCTCTAAATGCTGAGACGATAGAGACTCCATCGTATCATATTTGCACTTGTCTTTTCGACATTTCCAATACTGTCTATCAATCCTTTGAACTTATTACGTATAAGTAGTCCTGCTGATATCATATACATGATAGACGCATATAGGGATAGCACTAAGAGTCTACAAACTTTGCTAATGATTTATATACGTTGGAAAATGTCATCAATTGGAATGATTAAATTTATATTTTATAAGTTATTATTACGGATGTAATTTAACTAATTTTAAAACACCAAATGTAAACAGATTTTAACCCAAATATACATATGCCACCGGTGTGGAACTTAAGAGAGAGCAGAATGTATCACAATTAAGTCCTATATAACATTTAAGTAAATGTTGTGATAATCTAAATTACTTGCCTGTGATCGTAAGCATCTCAATATTTCACATACAGTAATTTTATCACATTTATCAAAATCAAATTTCTCCATAAGTCAGATTTTGGCCGTAACCTGCTCCTTCATTTCAAGCAATGCATCCTCAAAGCACTTGGCAAGAAACTCAGGATCAGGAATGATGTCTTTGGCCACCTGCACTTGCATGTCTGCCCTTCCAGCATAGCTCACCATATTCAAAATCAGCGCCTGCATTACAAAACCAGTCAACAACAATGATCATAACTATATTCACCTACAAGTACGCTCTCGAGTTTGAAGTACTTAAGTCCGTGAGGAAAAACAGAGATTAGGGGACATACATGTGGCAAGGCAGAATTGTTTGCCCTTAAGAACGTTATAGGATTGCCTCCAATCATAATCTCCTCTTGTGGCCCTACCACGTTTGAGATTGTAAAGGTGGTGTGGCAGAGTATCCGGTAATTTAGAAGGCCAGCAAACTGCAACATAGAGATAAAACAGCATTGTGTTTATTGAAGACTAACGATAGTTGAAATATTCTACTTTACCACTAAAATAGTCTGAAAACTGAGGAAAAAGGAAGTGGACCTTCGGACCAAGGGTGGACATTACAAAATCTCCAATTTTGTATGAGAAACTGGCCTCTAGAGATCGTTTCTTTCTGTCAATCGTTGCCTTAGCTCTCTTCAAATATTCTAAAGGATCTGAAAAGTTGCTTCTGTGGTAATATATTGGCAGCAGAATCATACCAAATTTGTTACCCCACCTCGCTCCTGAATTGCTTTTCATCAAATTGGACAATTCCTGATCAATAATAATAGTTCATTTTTATCCTACCTCAGTAAAGTTGTAGATCGAAAACAGGTGTACAAGGAAAGTAAATTTGTGCAAGGCGAGAGCAAACCTGCAACCCTGGTTGCTTTCTTAAATTAACCATAGCTAACCCTGTCAGCTGAACACCGTCTCGCAGCCCTTACAGAAAAATATTATTCAATCAATTATGATCATGTGTGTGTTTGAGTGCACGCACGCCTTTTGAACATAATTAGAAAGAGAAGCTTTGTTCAATAGAAAATAGAACAGAATTTTACCGTTAGGTGCTCGGAAGTCCAAGTATCTAGATATCCCACACGATATAACTGCAAATAGAACGTCATTTATGGTCTGCACAATAGCAAAAATTAACAATCACAAGAACGAAAAGTATTCATAGATGCTGGTATGTTTGTATGTTGACAAGAACGAAGAGTCAGTGAAGTCTGTCTTCGCTTTTTTCTATAATACTATATTATTACTATGGGTGGTAAAAGACACAGCATTGTAGTACACAGTCGTTCAGTGTTTTGCAACCTTTTTTACAAGGTTGAATCGTGTTTTCTATAACATGAACAGCACAAGAACATGAAGTGAAAGTCACCAAAAATATTTAGTTTGGATCTAATCATAACATAACTTAACTATCCATTCGGTTTGGATCAAAAAGATGTCAATTGGAATCTCTTACGTTCATGTTAATCGGGGTTGTAATCTTAGATATTTTCCTCTAATTACATTCTATACTAGCAATTTGTTGCATAAATTTAAGGTTATTCAAACTCAGATACATTTATAAATCTTCAAATCACCTGGCGGCTCAACACTTGCTCTAGACCTTGCAAAAAAAGCTCAATTAATTAATCTCATTAAAAAAACTTTTTTTTACAGGAAATTAATGTGAAAACCCCTCAAAAACTTAGCTCCGTAACATCTTATGTATCTCTTTCCTTAATCAACTTTTACAACTAATTACCTATGTTACTCAGTGCTTGTTATCTTTTCTAGGTCATTATCAACTCTTTTTATAACCAAATACCCTATTGTGCTTATAATTTTGATGCTAAAATTATGATTCATATTCCTGATTTTCTATTTTGTATCTATCGTTTATTCTACTATTTGATGATTATTTAATCCTACTTACTCATATCAGGATTTGTTTTATTAATCGGCAGATTTGTAATTTATGCTAAACTACGTATTTATTTCCATTTAGTTGTAATAAGACTTCAAATATGCTCTCATCTATTTGTTAATATTAGTGTTATTATATTCTTAACTAGTCTTATCTGATAAGTCTTATTTTAAGTAATTTGAAATTCTACCTATCATTAGAATATTTCTAGTTTTTGAGAGACAAGACTTATGGAGGAAAAAGACTTATCTTAAGGATAGCCTACCTATCGTCACAGTTCACAATCTTTTAACAATAAGATTTATTATTTTAGACCCATTATATTTTAACAACTTTTTTTATTAATTTTTTAAAAATAGATAATTATGTGTTACTATTTTATTGGTTCAAACATACCAATCATAAATTATCACAAAAGTTATTAGAAAAAAATTGTCAAAAAAAAATTGTTAAATAGACATTTTTCTTTATTTTATCTTAAGGATTAATCTTAGTCCAACGTATCGCCATAAAAATACAACACTCATGAAGAACTTACAAGTACATTTCCACCACATCTTTTTTTTGTGGAAGGCATTACTTAGGATAGTATCATATGAAAGAAACTATACTAGCTGCCTAACATTAGCGAGAATTTGGGTTTGACCATATCAGGAAGAAATTTTAATAATTGACGTTTCTAAACCTTACATATCTTCCCTACAACCAGAATGAAAACTTCCAAATTTGAAAAGATAAACTGACTTTTTTTTACTTACTAGAGTTTTTCTAATATTTGCTTTTTGTCAAGAAAAGGGGTTGTGGAAAGTGAGATCATTAAACATGTAATAAAAAAACCAACAACTTTTTCACCATAAATGGTCAACGTTATCCTTAAGCTAATCATTATATATTCTGAAATGGGTCAGTCAAAATATGAGATAGGACAATAATATAAAATTTATCAATTTTTAACAAAATAATATATAACCATACAATATTGATCAGTTTGAAATAAATTGATGAATTTATTCATCTGAGAGGGGAACTGGTAACGATGAAACTGTTAAAAAAAAAAAATAGACGATGCCGGTAATATAAAGCAGAAATAAAAAAGAAGTATGGAGAAAGGTGAACTAAATTGCATGATGTTTTAATATTGTTTCCGTTTATAAATTCGAATTATGGAAAGTAGGAGTTGTCAATTTTGGATGCCTAAAATGAGGAGGGTGAGGAAGAATAATTTGATTTGGTATATAGTAATAAAAATAAAAGAAGAAAAGAGAGAGACAGGGAAATGAAAATTTACCGCATTAACGGCAGTCTTGACGGTCTTCATGTCTTGAAGGGAGAAAGAGGCAGTAGCAATTTTGCGGGGCCAGAGCTCAACGCCGGCGCCTCCGGTGATCGAGGATCTGGGGTCACGAACCCAGAAACACCTGAGGATAAAATCGAGGACAAAGAGGAAAGAAAACCAGAGAGTGGCGAGGAGATTCCAGAAATTGAAGGGAGGGTAAGAGGTATTTGAAGGAGAAGCGATGGCAGGGAGAGCTTGGGGATCGTTGAGTTTCCTGCAGCTGGCGAGGAACATGGACATCAAGGAAATACCATCACCAAGGGCATGATGGATTCGGAAAATAAGGCAGTTGTGGGCCATGAGAAGATGGATTTCCCAGAGGGGCTTATCCATGCTAAGCCCATCGCAGTCTATGGATAGTTCCGCAAGGTAGCCGTTGATGGCCCGTTCATCCCCTTCCTCACCCAGCGCCTCCTCGATTATGCGGAAGTGCCGATCAATCTCCACTTGGGTGGCTCGCCAGTGCTCCACTCCTCTTTCGTCTCTCACCATCAGGCTGCTGAAGCGCGGGTGTTGGAGCATGGTTGACTTCCGCACTTCCGATTTCACTAACTCCACGTCGATGGGATTCTTCAGCCCTATCACACAGTGGATCACTTGCTTCGTTTCTTCCTGCAGGAAAAGCCTCCCCGCCGGCGTTAGAGCCTCGTCCCCACTCTCACCCATCCTCGTTCCCACCCTCTCTCCTCTCTCTCTCTCTCTCTCTTATTCTACTTCTAATGTCATCACCCCTCTGTTCATTTTTCTTCCTTCCATTTTTCACATTCATATCAGGAACTATTCTTTCTTTCCATTCTCATTCAAATCATCCACGTGCTTCCCCTCACCGAATCTAGAAACACAATTTTAAACATCTTAAGTAGTAAGTTTTAAATTTGTAAAAACGAACATCATTTTTTCTTTTATTTAATTATTAGTTTCAAACAAAATTTGATTCTATTAAAATTAAATTAAACAAATATTTATGTGATGATGGATTATGACAAGGAAAGTTTCTAATAGGAATAAAAAATAATTGTCCTTAAAGAAAAATGTTAATTTTAAAAGCGATTGTTAGAAACTATGTTTGTCACAGTTGGAAATAAATAAGTGGAGGAAAGAGAGAGTTACGTGTGGTGTAATTTAATACGGAGGCGGCTGCTGCTACTACTGTCGCCTATTTATGTCACCGCTTCCAATGGGCCTCAACAGTCATGTTCTTGAAACGAATTATATTTTTAGTTATTAAACTATCGATGCATACAATCTATTTGTTTTGAACATTTTTTAATATTTATCAACAAAACTCAAAAATTGTTTTTAAATATTTTCATTATTTGCAGTACTTAAATACAAAACATTATTTAAATAACTTATATCCGGTTTGATTTAATACGTAAATATGTAAGTATAAGTATATACAAGTTAAACTCTTTTTATAAGAAAATTTTAAATAGGTTTTCTTATATGTTCTAATTTAATTTTCATTTTAAAATTTTTGATGAAATAAAGTTATTTTTTTAATATTATATTAATCATGTTAAAGAAATGTCATGTCTCATGTTGTGATTTTTTTTTATTAAATCAAATTTGTTATATGTTAAGATGATGTTATCTTACTTGAAATGGTAGTGTGATATGAGAGGTAGCGTGATATAAGAGGGACAATGTCATTGTCACATAAAGTATAATTGTTTTAATTTTAATTTAGTTATGGTATTTTAATTTTGTTTCAATTTAGTTTTCTTTTTCTTTAAATTGAAAAATTTTGTTTGCAAATTGAAATTGAAATTAACTTTTTATATATGTTATACAAATACTTTTATTAAAATTAGTGTTTTTATCAAATATTTTTAACAAAATTAATTTTATTTAAATTTATAATTTATATTGAACTTTATTTAAAATTATTTTTAAATTTTAAATTTATTTGCTTTAAATGGTCATAAAATTATTTTAAATTATTTTAAAATTTTACATTTAAATTTACACAATTGTTATTTTTAAACTAATTCAAATAATTGTACATACATTATTGAATTTTAAACATTTTAAAATACACAAGTATTTGAAATACAAATTTAAATGAAAAACAGTATTAAAATAGATGTAATAAAATATCAATACAAATAAAATTTAATGTAAAATATAAAATTTAAAAGAATTAGACTGAATTGAGACCAGATTAAAACATAATAATCAATTTGAGAATAAGATAATTATATTTGACAATAATATTAACAGTACCATTGTACATCACATGACAATTTTTTTATTTTTTAAAAAAGATTAATTTAAAAAAGAAAAATCACAAACTAAAATGTAATATATCTTTAACATTATTAGTATGATACTAATCAAAATAACATGACTGTGTTAAATTTTCTAAAATATCAACCATAGATAAACATGAAAAAAAAATATTTATGAAGTAATAATAATAATTTAAATTTAAATATAAACAATACTTTCTCAAAATACTAAAATGTAAACGGAAACCTAATAGATCTTGGTTAGATAGACATTTTAGTATAACACTATCATAAACTTGGAAAATTGATTATGTTTTGCATAAATGTCAAAGTCAATTATACCCAAGTTTGTACACAATAATAAACTTACCTTGATTGCTTCAATTTATACTTGTAAACTCTTATCATGTTCGAGATTATAAGAGTGGTGATTCTTAAAATGGATGTGGATGACTTCATGAAATTAATTTATCTAGCATGACTTTGCGTAAAATCTAAAAAAAAATACTATAATAAAAAATAAAATAAAATCCCACAAATAATATTGACTTGTTTATAATCTTACATTTACCTTGATAAACTTTTTAATAAATGTTAGTCTCTCTTTCATATTTCAATAAAATGTCATTTACTTCTCTTATTTTATTATTTTTTTTACTAAAATGTCAATAAAAATTATGAATTAAAAATAAATTTATTTTAAATTATTTTTATAATAAAAATTGAATAATTTAATTATAAAGAAATTTCTGTAATTTTTTTAGAATATTCTAGATAACATAAAAAATATTATGAGTACCATGTACGTTGTTTAACTTTTACTTAATGGCAATTTAATTGAAATCAAGTCAATCATGTTTCAATTTAAATTTGAAGTAAAAATATAATTGAAAAATAGAAAAAAAATATATTTTTTTCTTAAGTAAAATATAAAATTGTGCAATTTTAAATTATAAATCTAGCCTTTTTCGTTTTAAGAATTTTGACTTCTTTTATAATTCTATATTAAAACACACATTTTGTTTTATTTTAAAACATTTAAAATTGTTTATGAAAATATATCATACTTTTAAAATTAAATATTTTTTGTTTTGTTGGTATGATACCTTGCCAATGTCATACCACATTTTCAGTTTCATATATGAATTTTATTAATAAACAAAATAATACATATATTTAAATTAATAATAATAGAATGAAAAAGAATTGATTCAAAATAATATTTAGAAAAAAGTAAAAAGGTATTTAATCCAGATAGGAAAACGTTTCTTCAACAACATTTTTGACAACAATTTCACAACAACACGTGTCTCACTGTCATTGATTGTTTTTATTAAATTTTGTTTGAAGATTCATTTTGTTTTGGAGGGCATTTTTGGAATAATTTTCAGAAACTTTTTGGCGCTTTTCAATTTCTGAAACCTGACCCTGCGAATGTCTCTTTCCTCCTTTTCGAAACTCTCTCTCCCCCTTTTCGAAACTCTCTCTCCCCCTTTTCGAAACTTTCTCTCCCCCTTCACCAAAAGATCCTTCAAAACTCTATCTTCGTCATTGAAGTTCCTTCCTTTGAAACTCTCTCAGTCATTGAAGTGGTGTCTCTGTCCACCGTTGTTCGTCCGTCGCTTGGGTCCACCAGTGTCTTTGGAGGAAGTCGTCTCTCTCTCTCTACGCCATTGAAGTGCTTTCTGTGCGCCATTTCTTCAAAGCTCTCGTTTTTCCGCTGGCACCGTTGTTCCTTTGTCGCTTAGGTGCATTATTCCTTCCTCTTTGGTTAGCGAGTGGTTTTGTTGGCATAATTTCTCCAAAGGTATTGTTTTTTCGTAGACTATTGTGTTTCGTTAATGTATTTGCACACTCCTGTGGTTTCTTGGTTTGACCGTGATTTTTTCATTTGGAAGCATTGTGTATCGCGCATTGGATATGTTTACCAATTTCCCCATATTTTTGTGGTTTGACCGTGGTTTAGAAAGTGGTTTTTCTCCCAAGGTTTTGGGTTTCCGCACAAGCCGTCGAGGTTGATATCACCAATACTTGAATAGTTGAATTTGTATATTGGAATGTATTGAAATGTTTCTTTTGCCCTTGTTCATTTGTTATTGTAGGTTATTATTTGATTGAAGTCATTAGTTCAGTTCAAACCGAAATGGAATCATCTAATAGCAATGTAAGTAGAGTTTGAACATTTCTGTTGTGTTTGTTGTTTTGGAGCACTGATTTGAATGTTATGAATTTGGACTGTTTTATAGTGGCGCCTTCGAGCTTGGATGTACACCACCTACATTGCCAATATCAATTCCTTACTACGAGTCAAACATAAGACGCGTATTGGAAAAACTTCATTTAAGTGTTGTTTAGACATTGTAGATCCTTTAGAGGTCAATTTAAAATTGTTGAAATAGATGGTATGCCAGTGAAGTCATCAAATAAATACAAGATCTCTGCACGTTCGTGGGCGATAGATTTAACAGAATTGAAAATCGTGTTGAAGTCGTAGAACAAGAACTTGTTAACTTCCGCAATCAATTTGATCGACAACCACCTTCTTAGATTACATTTCATTGTAAATTGTTATGTACCTTTTAATTTCACAACTTGTTGTTTGGTGAACTTTTATTACGTTTTTCTATTAATGTATGTGCTTTTTAATATTGTTATAATTTTTCATTACTCAATACTTTTCATTATTCCTTTTTTATTTGTTTAATATTTAAGTATTCCAACTTGAAGTATTTCAATAATGATCCATCCAAAAAAACTTCAACAAATAGTCATAACGAATCCAAAATACCCCTGGGGAGTGCTTCAGCCATGTCTGGGTAGCACTCCTCAACTTTTGGTACAAAAGGGGATTTTTCCACTGGTAATCGATTACAGGGTCCCTCTAATCGATTACAAGTGCATCATTCCTGTTTGAAGGGTGCATGACCTCACCTCTCGACCTAGAAACACCTTTACTTGGTCTTCCATCCACATAGGATTGACCAAACTTGAAATTTCTTGTTGTGGACACCTTCAACCATCACCAACAGGGGTGATCAATCCACAAAACCTTCAAAACACAATCGTCAGGACTGTTGGGGAGTGCTTCAGCCATGTCTGCGTAGCACTCCTCAACTTTTGGTACAAAAAGGTATTTTTCGACTAGTAATCGATTCCAGGGTCCTTGTAATCGATTACAAGTGCATCATTCCTATGTCAATGGTGCAGAACGTCACTTCTCAACCAATAAACAACCTTCGTGGGTCTTCCATCCACATAGGACTCACCAAACTTGAAATTGCTTGTTATGGACACCTTAAACCATGGCCAACAGGGGGATCAATCCATAAAAACTTGAAAACACAGTCGTCAAGACTACTGGGGAGTGCTTCAGCCATGTCTGGGTAGCACTCCTTAACTTTTGGTACAAAAGGGGATTTTTCCACTGGTAATCGATTATCAGCTCCCTGTAATCGATTACAACAACATCAGTCCTGTGTCAATGATGACGAACAAACAATGATCATGCACCTCACCTTAGTTGGAGAAAACCACCTAAATGGACATTTTTTTGAAGAAATCAATGACCTAACCTCATTACTGGTGCAGGGAGCACACCCAATAACATTTAACTCACTCACCCATCTCAAAAAATGAAAAATTCAACAAAAATAGAGAATGGGGAGTAGTGTTCATCTAGCTAGGGAGTACAGTTGAAGTTTCTGTACAAAATACCCACTTTCCTTTGGTAATCAATTACAGGGTCTTGTAATCGATTACCAGAGGAAAAACGGTAATTTGTACAGAAACTTCAACTGTACTCCCGGGCTAGATGAACACTGCTCCCCAACTCTGTTTTTCTGACCTTTGCTACTTGTTTTGTTCTTAAATTTCTCCACCGAACTCCAAATGACTTGATTCTTGTTTTGTTGGAATCTAGACTCAAAGAGCTTTCCAACAAAACAAGAATCAACTCATTTGGAGTTCGGTGGAGAAAGTTTTGAGGAAAACAACCAGCAAAAGTCAGATGTGGTAGAAATATATAAAACGTTAACTTTAAGGAATTAACTGCACCTACTCAGATGTCCAAAAATTATAAATTAGTAGTCATTGGAAAGATTTTTGAGTCTACTATCTAATAAAAAAAGAATCGCATCATTTGGAGGTCTGTGGAAAAAGTTTTGATTAAAATTGTCAACAAAGGTCAAAGTTGACAGCATGTTATCTTATACGTATATCTTTCCCTCTTATTGACAGATGTATTATTTATTGAAAATGCCTTTTAAAATATTTGCATTGTAACAACATTAGATGACATATTTCTTAATTAATAAAACGAAAAAATTTTCCTATGAGACTCCGAGAAGGAGTGTTACAACAATGGTCATGTACCTCACCTCAGTTGGAGAAAACCACCTAAATGGACATTTTTTTTGAAGAAATCAATGACCTAACTCATTATTGGTGCATGGAGCACACCCAATAACATTTAACTCACTCACCCATCTCAAAAAATGAAAAATTCAACAAAAATAGAGCATGGGGAGTATTGTTCATCCAGGTGGGGAGTACAGTTGAAGTTTCTGTACAAATGACAATTTTTTCTCTGGTAATCGATTACAAGACCCCTGTAATCGATTATCAGAGAAAAAATTGTCATTTGTACAAAACTTCAACTCTACTCCCCATCTGGATGAACAACACTCCCCAGGGTCATTTTTTTGTCCCTATGGGTGATTTTTTTCTATTTCTGTCACTGTAATTGATTGCCAGGGGCTTTTATAGGTGTTTAAACCAAGGTAGTTCAACTGGACTCCCCATGATGGTTTTGCCTGTGTTTTTGGTGACTTTTTCCAATTTTTGAGATGGTTGAGTGAGTTTAATGGTCATGTGTATCAAATCCATTAACATTCCATGATGAGAACATATTTTGGTTCAATCCATGAATATTAACATTGAAAAAACATGTTGTGAATTGGAAATGTTCAATACAATCCATTACAATAATTTTTTAAAATATTAACGTCAGCATGATTGGAAAGTGGACATTCCATAATTTTATCAAGTAGACATTCATCTCCTCATGAGTCAATCTTCCATTCAAAACATCAAGAAACTTGGTTTTGAAAGAATGTTGCACACACAACTGCATAAAAAAAATTCATGTTAGAACAATCCAAAAAATAATTAACAAAACAAAAAACACAAATTGGCAAAGAGGAAAGGGGAAAGGCTAAATGGAAAATGGAAAAGAGGAAGTGGAAAAGGGGAAAGGGAAAACGCGAAAGGGGAAAAGGAATAGTGGAGATATCTTGCTCTCATCACCAGAGTTTTCCATTTCCCACAACAAAATCAATATAAAGGAGAACATGTTTCTCGCTGGGTTGCCTCGTCGAAGAAGATGAAGCTAAAATAAAGAGAATCGAAAGAGAAAAAAGAAAGCTTGAAGGGAGAAAGGAGAGAGCTTGAAGAGAGAAAGGAGAAGGCTTGAAGAGATAAAGGAGTGAGCTTTAAGAGAGAAAGGAGAAAGCTTGAAGAGAGAAAGGAGAGAGCTTGGAGAGAGCTTGGAGAGAGAAAGGAGAGGGAACGATGAAAGAGTTTAGAGAGAGGATGAAAATGGAGTAAGGAAAAAGGAAAAAAGGGGAAAGGGAAAATGGGAAATGGAAAATGGGAAACGGAAAATGGAAAGGGAAAAGAAAATACCTTGTTACCGGAGCTTTCCATTGCTTCACCGGAGTCTCGCCGGAGAAGATGAAGCTTCCTTCGTGAGAGAGAAAGAGAGAAAGGAGAGAAAACACACACAAAATGAAAACCAAAATGCAACAGTGGAAAAGAATGAAAACAAAGATGAGAGGGACATTTTCCGAAGCCAAATTCATTGTTAACTTTAACGAAAAAAAATATTTTAAATAACCCAATAACCTTTTGACACGTTGTCAATTTTTTGTCAAAATTGCGTTGTTAGAATATCGCGATCCTTTAAGATAATATATTTTTAATTAATAATTAGTTTTAAAGCGTGTTTATATATATATATATATATATATATATATTTAAATATATTATATTACAAGACATTTAGAAATTAAAAAATATTTTAAAATTTATAGTTAAATTTTAAATAAGAATTATTGGAAAGTCTCTCTATATATTATAAATATAAATGTAAAAGAAACTAATAACATTTTAATATTACTATTATTATACAAAAAAGATAAAGTAGCTTTTGGTGTAAAATGAAAAAAAAAGAGAGTAGTGAGTTAAATTGTATGTGTGAAAGTAAAACAGAGAAATGATTTTTGGGATAAAAGAAAAGGTATAAATTTAAATGATTAGGTCTGGCGGGAAGGGGTGAGTTGGGAATGGAGGAAGATGAAATGGTTTGGTGTTCCTCTGATTCTTGTTCTTCTGATTCGGGAGAGGAAGACATCGAAGAACGGAAATCGCAAAACGTGGATGCACTAGTAAGGTAAGCAAACTATTTCATAAATTATTATTCCATCAGGATTGAATTGTTGAATTGAATTGCATTGCATTGCAGGGGTAATCTTGTCGTGAAGAGACAGTCGCTGCTACCGCGGCTTCTTTCAGTATCGCAAGGGGCGGCCGTATGTAGAAAACCCTTTAAACCTCCATCCTCCAGAACTCATGCTTCCACTTACAATCAAGACCTCACTCGGAGGCTTTCCGCTCGCAAAAGGTTTGTTCCCTGGGGTTCTTCCTCTCCTATTCCTAGACCTGCGATCTCCGACTTCCAATTCAACCTATCGGTAACTGATGTTGATGTTCCTGTTTCTGAGGAGCCGAAACCATCTCTGCCCCCGGGGATCGACCCTTTAGTACTGTGGCACCCTCAAGACTCCCACGATGACCCCTCTAATACTAATTTTACCACCATTACAGTTGACCCTTTGCTTGTTCGTTACCTTCGTCCACATCAGAGGTCACCATCCTTTTATCCCATTGCTCATACTTTAACTCAATTCAGTATCAACCAAATAAACTTTTCTTTTATCTCTCTTGATGCAGAGAAGGGGTTCAGTTCATGTTTGATTGTGTCTCTGGTCTGTGTACCACACCAAATATACATGGATGCATTTTGGCAGATGATATGGGGTAACTTCTTTACTTGAAATCTTGTCATTGTTACAGTATCCTTTTCTTCCTCCCCACCTTCTTTAATCATAGGGCTCCTTTTGTTGCACAGTCTGGGGAAGACATTGCAGTCCATCACATTACTATATACTCTACTTTGTCAAGGGTTTGATGGCAAACCATTGGTTCAAAAATCTATCATAGTGACTCCTACCAGCCTTGTCAGTAATTGGGAAGCTGAAATAAAAAAGTGGGTTGGTGAAAGAGTTCGTCTTGTCGCTCTATGTGAGAGTTCAAGAGAAGATGTTGTCTCTGCGATTGACAGTTTTACAAATACCGAAAGAAATTTACAGGTTATAAGTTTCTAATCATTATTCTGTTGCTTAGATATCTTGGACTACATGTGTACTTAGTTAGTATTCCCCAATTTGTAGGTTCTCATTATTTCATATGAGACATTCCGAATGCATTCTTCAAAGTTTAGCTCTAGTGACTCATGTGACCTTCTCATATGTGATGAGGCTCACAGATTGAAAAATGATCAAACGATAACAAACCGGGTATTGTAATTTGTAAGACTTATTTTCTCTCCCTCCTTTGCTGGCATGTTTCTGAGTTTCTCACTAAGCTTCCTGTATTAGGCATTGGCAGCTCTTCCCTGCAAACGAAGAATTTTATTGTCAGGAACTCCCTTACAAGTGAGGATATATGCATGATTATCCATTTGTGTAGTCAATTACAATCCAAAATCCTCTTAGTTTTTATTCTTGTTAACTTTCATGGACATCCGTCACTTGCAGAATGATTTAGAAGAATTCTTTGCAATGGTTAACTTTACCAATCCTGGAATATTGGGCAGTATTGCACATTTTCGACGTTACTATGAGGTGATTACTTTTTATATTTTCGATGCGCATTGTTGCAAAATCTATAGCTTGTCCTATGTCAAAAAATCAGAATATACCAATAATTAGGAAAGAGGAGTTATCCAGTTGTTAATATATAGTATGTAAGGAATATTTAAGATAACAAGATAAACCAACTTCAGAATGCTTTTGCCAGATGTGATGCTGGAATAGGACAATGGGTTCTCTCCCGTTCTCTTTTATTCTAATTTTTAGTTTTTTGCTATGGTTTACTTGAATTTTGAAGGCACCAATTATTTGTGGAAGAGAACCTGCTGCCACTGTTGAAGAGAAGAAGATAGGTGCAGAACGCTCTGCTGAATTAAGTGTCAATGTTAATAGGGTAATGTGTGCGATTGGGATTTTACTATGTACCTTTTGAGAGCTGTACTATTTACTTACCGCAAGTGAAGTTGTAATCCTGCTTGATTAAAATAGTCTAGTATACAGCAGATAGCTGAATGGTAATGAAGTGCAACAAATTTCTTTTGTGTTCTGATAAGGAAATATTTTTTTCCTGAAGATTGACTGGACTATATAATTTTGCAGTTCATATTAAGAAGGACTAATGCATTGTTATCAAATCACTTGCCACCTAAGGTATTGTACTTTTCTTTATCTTTCTGCCAAACTTACCGAATTGTTGCTCTGTTCAATCGCACATTCTTTTGCTTTAAACAATAACTATCTGTGTGTAATATTTCACCCCTGTATTTTTAATTGGAGCATTCTTCTAAAATTAATTCTTACCGGGCGTTGAATAATCAGAAAAGTATGCATTTTCTTTTTATATGATAAAAGAAGAAATTCATTAAGATAAAGAGAAAAGTGCAAAGGCTTAGGAGGATAAGAGATCCCTTTTAGAAAAGAAAAAGAAAACAAACAGTAGATAGAGACCAAATTAAAATGAAAAAATCAAAGCTACCTGATCCTTCATTGTATCTGTAAGAGAAAACCTTCAAAGAGACTATGTGCTTTACACCAAGTAGAAGCTAATCCTTGAATTCTATCCAAAGGAAGCTGCTCATTCAATGAAATCTTCAATAATGTGAAAATAACACAAACTGTAGAAGTTTGCTGATACCCTCAGCCACTGGCCAGATTAAATAAAGTAGCTTTTACATACCAATAAATCTATTTTGTTGATGTATTTGAACTGATTTTTTATTTTTTACATATTATTATATTGATTTGGGCCCTTTAAAGCACATGAAAAGCAACTGGGTAGGTAATTGGTGGTTAGCTGTGCTCTTAATCTTAATCCACAACCTATTTCTTGTGGTGCAGATAGTTGAAGTTGTTTGCTGCAAGTTGACTCCACTACAGTCAGACCTATATAAACATTTTATACAATCGAAAAATGTAATGTCCTTTTTTGATTGAGCTAACATATTTTTCACAAGGTGCTTTACACTGTTGGACATGGATAAAAAAAAGATTATCAAAACTGAAAGGATAAGTCCATGTCTTCACAGGTGAAGAGGGCAATTACTGAAGAACTAAAGCAATCAAAGATTTTGGCCTACATAACAGCTCTCAAAAAATTGTGCAATCATCCAAAGGTATAATCTGGATCTTTTTCTTCTCTGGAGGAGGGTGTGTTGAACTTGTTTAATTGGTCCTGTTTGAATATTCTTTTGGATAAAACTCACCTTATAGTGGTAGATCTTAGTGTATTGAACTTTTTCTAGGAAATGTCATCTAGTTCTCAATGAACCTGTAATCATTAATTTAGTTAGATTTTTGTTTTGTGCATCTAACTAACTCGTACTGTTTTGTGGCCCTTTGTAAGGGTGAACGGTGTTCATACCAAAGATGCACATGAATGCAACATATTACAGTGTCTGTAATAACCCTTATTGTTGAATACACAAGATGGTTCATTAATTTCTAGCTTTGATTTTGTTCTTTGTTCTTCATTTTCAGTTGGCATAATTCAAGTATCTGTTTGACATGTTCTTTTATTGTTTTTGGGCTTTTTAGTTGGCACTCAAATCACAACAGTAACTATTTCTTGGACAATTTTTTCCTTATACGTAAGAGTAAATTTTGGTACCATTTGTATGGGGAAGTTGTCTATTTTTGATCTTATATTTTCATCTAATTTCTCCTCATAACCCTAGACCCTGTACTAAAAATTCCGATGGAAATCCATCTTCTACCTTCATGTCCAATGATGTAAGTTCCATCCATATTTTCATTCTCACAATTAAATGTCTTGTAGCTTATCTATGATACCATACGAAGTGGCAGCCCAGGAACTTCGGGTTTTGAGGAGTGTATCCGATTCTTCCCACCTGAAATGTTATCTGGAAGGTAGATATTTTTAGTTTAAAGTTTTAGCTAATCACTTGACATTTTAATTTACGCATCCTGTGATGTTATACATTGTAGGTCTGGCTCGTGGACCGGAGGACATGGAGCATGGGTTGAACTATCCGGGAAAATGCATGTCTTGGCAAGATTACTTGCTCATTTACGTCACGGAACTAATGACCGCATTGTCCTTGTCTCAAACTACACTCAGGTATATGGTAACAAATGTGAAGTTATAGGTTCTCTTTTTTATTAACCGTTTTATCTGACATAGGTGACTCTATAGAATAAGGTCCATACTTGATGTACGTAAGCATCCTGTATATAATATTCTTTTAAAAAATGAATCTCAAAAGGCTATGTTTTCATTCATTACTATCAATCATCGTATGTAGATGAACTGATTTTATATTATAGCGCGGTAGTCATATGGCACTCGAGTCCCTTCTCGAGCTAGCCCTGAAGATTTTATATAATAAAACAAAAGTATCACACCCTTGAAATTAGAAGAGTAAAGACTCTGTTGATTGAAATGTAGAAAATTTATACAAATATTTACATCCAAATCATGCTACCCTAATTATTCAGATAAGGAAACAAATCACAGATAGTGAGGCTCCCAAATTAAGGAAATAAGGAAAAAACAAATCACAAATTCAAACTATACATAATCAATCCCCTAATTGAAGTAATTACAATCACAATCCTACTTAATTACATATCGTAGTTAACCTTATCACATACAGCCATGTATCTCCTTGAGCTGGTGAATGAATATATATTTATTTGCAAGTAAGATTGCAAAGTCAATCTGTGGAGATCCCTATGGTAAACACATCTGCACCTTGAAGCCACAAAGGGATTTGCATGATAGTTATTATATACCACTCTTAAATTTTCTATGATGAAGTGTCAGTCTAGTTATACATGAGTAATTCTGTCATGTTGTACTGTATTGTGTGCAATGTTGATGGCAAAATTTTTATCACAATGTGTCCTCATAGGTTTGTCGTACTCTATCTCGAGGTCTAGTATGATCTTCATCCACAACATTTCACAAATTTCATGAGCAACACGAGACTGTTACACACTTGATTTTACAGTTATAAAAGTACTTTACAAAAGAAATTGCTTCTCCACGGTATTGGACTCTGTTAAAATTGTGATTATTATTGTACAAATTTCATAAAGCTGCTTTTTGGGCGTATTTACATAGCTTAAGGATTGAGTGGTATAGGCTACAGCTATTGCTTGTAGTCACACTTCTCATGTATATAAAATACTAGCTGAGAATAGTAAGTCACTGATTTTTATCTCTTCTAAATTGAAGTTGGTATTAGAGTGGGTACAATCCCACTCTATGCTCACCCGTTGTCAGACAACCACTGTATGTTGTCTCCAGACTCTCTTTGCTGGACAAAGAGTTAGGTGCTCCTCAAGGTGCCTGACTCAACCCTGGTAACTAGCTGATCTCTGCCAGCACTGCACCAGGCATGTGTCCTAGATGTTGCCTCCAGGCATTTGTTTTTGGGCACATTTCTGCCCTTGGTTCCTTATTTCAACATCCTTGGATATTTGGTCAAGTCTTTCCTCACGGTTTAGGGTTTTCCTTCTCTGAGATATGTTCATCTCTTTGTGTCCTTAGAATGGTGTTGGAAGTTCTGATGAAACCAATTTAGAGTATATAAGTGGGTGCAAATCTCACCTTATAAGTTGGTTTTATAGGATTGAGTTAGGCTTAAAGTCCACTTCTTAACATGGTATTAGAGCCATCGTTAACAGCCTATCTTAGCGAAATTTGTTAGACATATTGTTCCACTCGCTAATGGACCGTAATCGGACCATCCGTTAATGTCTAGTCCCACACAAGAGATGTAAATACCTCGGTGTTAAAGGAGTGTATTGGAAGTCCCACATCGATTAGTGATAAGGCCAATTTAGAGTATATAAATGGATGCAAACCTTACCTTATAAGTCGATTTTGTAGGGTTGAGTTAGACTTAAAGTCTTAACAGATGACTTCTGTTAGTTGTTCCTTCCTTCTCTATTGCTGTTATTACCACTGCAAAATTCAACTAGAAGGATTAATTGTCTTGGTACGCCTATATGGAGTTAGGGTTCCTTGGTCTAGGATACCATGACCATTTGGAGAAGGAATGCAGTGCTATGCCCCCTGTAAATAAATCTTGGTGACAAAACCTGGACTTCAAATTGTGTTTTTTTTATGACAATCAGTTGAACTGAACAAGATGTCTTAGAGATACATAGGCCGTTGAAGATGTGCTCTTCTTTTTAGAAGGCCCATGGTATTTTTGCCAGTGACATTTCAACGTCTCTTTGATGTGAATCAAAGATTAGCTTCCTTCAAAAGACCAATTATGATATAATCTCGGCCTTCAGTAAACGGACTAAAAATATTTTCTGTGATAGACTCACAGGATGATATCAATAAAAAACTTGGTAAGTTAAACATTGTCCTTGGTATGAGAAGTCTGCACTAATTTGATCATGTACGTTATCAAATTCTAGTCAATGGACAACTTAGTCACTAGACTTCTTTGAGTGTCTATCTTGGTAAAAGATGAAAGTGCAATTGAAGTTATTGAATATTAAGCAATGGTATCTCTTCATGGAAGTGGAGATCGTAGCAATCATGGAGAGCATGGTGGCCAAAGTGAGCATCCTCCTCAATGCACATACTACAAAAGAATGGGTCATATGTAGGAAAGTTTCTTCTACTCCTTGCATGGTATTCCAAACTAGCAACCCACGTTCTAAATCTGAAAAAAGAGATTCCAAGTTTTCTGATAAGGGGGTATCAAGAATTTTTGAGACTTAAATTTGAATAATTCGACTATCAAGTTCAATTTTCTTTGGCACTAAATGTTTCAACACCTTGTATTTCTCAATCTGTGGAAGGTTAAGGTCCGTTAGATAGATACTTGACTTAGTGTCTCCGATCACATTTTTAGTGATAAATCTTTTCCTTTTATTTATTTATTCTCCAAAATTCTTCTCTGTTATTGTAAGCAATGGATCAAAGATGCATCTCAAGGAATTGGTCAAGTTGTATTATCTCTTTCTTTAAATCTTAATTCTGTCTAGTACATTCGACATTGTTCTTATAATTTAATCTTTTTAAGTCAATTAACTCGTTCTTTTTGATAGTCACAGGAATTTTATAGAACCACTAAAAGTACAACTGGAAACAAGACTCTGTCTTGTAAATCTTTATTGCTTCATTTTTAATTCTGCACCTACGAATGTACTAGGCATAGAAATGGCTTAGAATGTTCGAGAGAACCTCACTCTCCACAATAATCTTAAACTATTCCTTCTCTTCCTCCCCAAAAACTTCCTGCTCACCTCCTAATAAGACTATTTATATTAGTCTCTTACAGTTATTTAATTACAACTGTACTAACTACCTTCTCTTTTCATTCTTTTGTAAACTGTACCTATAATACCCTCCCCGTGAAGATTCACCTTGTCCTCAAGGTGAAATTTTGGAAATTCTATACGAATGCAGGTAGCAGATTCCCAACTATTCTCATTATTTCGAAGATGTTTCCATTTGATAAGAACTTAAGTCACCTTTAGTGGTCTTTCTAGTATCTAGCAGTTGTCTGGATATACTTCCAGAATACAGTCTTTAGTAAGTGGAGGAGGCAGGGGCTGGGTAGATGTGGCTGGCTGCCCTTCTTGGATTAGTGATGCTACTTGTTACGTCTGGGGTCTCCCCTTTTCCTCTATTATGATTACGTGCAACAATAGAATTTCCCACATCTCTGGAGAAACTTATAATTATTGAATATGGCCTATACACACTACTGCTCCTGTTTCCATTCGGTGTTCCCCCTTTTTAACATAGTGGGTAAAGTCTTCTTACTATTGCAACTTTGAAAGCATCCCACGTGTGATTGAGGTTACATGTTTCCCGCCATTAAAACCTATTTAATACCTTTCCTTCCAAAGCAATCGTCATCGCTTGCATTCTTTCTTCAGTAACCTCCTTCAACTGAAAATATTGCTCCAGCCTATTTGTCCTCCGATAAGCTTTTTCACCTGCAAAGACAGGAATATCAAGTTTCCTCCATTCGGATGGCCCCTATCTTCTCCTCGTGGTCCAATTCTTTAACTGTGGATGAGTCGTCAGATGGTTTCCCACCACGAGATATCTTTTCCACAACTACCTTGAGTCCACTATTCAAACTCTCCAGCCACTGGAACCTCTCATGATGTTCCTTTTCTGCTCTGTCATGATCTTGAACTAGTTCTTGCACTATCCTTTCCAGCGCATCCAATCTTGATTCCATTCTTGTACTCACCATGCTCACACAGCTACCACAAGACCAAGAAAGAAGCTTTGAATACCAGTTGATAGAACCACAAAAAGTACAACTAGAAAAAATACTCTTGTTGCAAATCTTTATTGCTTTATTTCCAATTCTGCACTTACCAATGTAAGGCGTAGAAATGGGTTAGAATGTTACAATATATTTGTCCCAGAGGTTGTTCGAAAGAACCTCACTCTCCACAATAATCATGAATTTTTCCTTCTCTTCCTCCCCAAAAACTCCCTGCTCACCTAATTAAGACTATTTATAATAGTCTGTTACAATTATGTAATTACAAATGTACTAACTACCTTCTCTTTTTCTTTTGTAAACTGATAGGATATAATGTGATAGGTAATAATGGGTAATGTGTGCAGAATAAAAGGAAACAATTTAGGAATTAGTTGTGAGTTTTGGTTTGTTGGTTGAGGGGGTCTTTATAAAAAGGCAGGGAGCTCTTGTGTGAAGGCACTTTTTGATAATCTTGTAGATTGAGCTTTGGCTCTTTGTGAAGGGAAAACCCTTGGAGGAGAGAGTGCTCTCCTATTCTTTGTGTTCTATACAGTCTATACAATAAAGAATATTACTTTTGTCTTTTTTCAATTATGGGTTCCTATCAATTGGTCCGACCTGCCGGATACCCTTAGGAGAGGACAGCCAGATCAAAGGTTGCAGATCAAGAAATGATCAAGAAAGGGTGGAAGCATGGAAGGAAGAGACAATACCTTGGAGAGGAGGACCGACAAACAGAAAATGAGCAGGATAGAACCAAAAATGAGCATGGCAGAATGGAGAAGAAATATGCAAGAAATGCGGCAGGAAACCAAAGAACTCTTGTGAGTTCTTGGAGGAAGAGTGTGGAACCAGGAAAAAGGATTAGAAGGCAGTCCAAGGTTTGAAGATGGAGATCAAGATTCTGTTAACAGAGGAAAAATAGAAAGGAGAGAGAAATTTCTTCAAGATATCTTGAAAGGAAAGAAAGAAGGAAAGATAAGGACGGAGGCTAGGCAAGATAGTCTGCTAGACATCAAGAAATTTAAGAAACCTTCATATGGAGGGGAAAATTCAAACAATTGGGAGAAGGAAAGAGAAAGAGATATCAATGCAGAAGACAAAATCTGTGATGAGACATTGTTGGTGTTGCTGCCCAGGGAATGGCAAAAGTTGTTGTTTCTGGGAAGGAAAGAAAAAGAGATATCAGTGCAGAAGACAAAAACTATGATGGAGACATCATTGGTGTTGCTGTCCAGGGAGTGGCAAAAGCTGTTGTTTCTGGGAAGGAAAGAGAAAGAGATATCAGTGCAGAAGACAAAAATTGTGATGGAGACATTGTTGGTGTTGCTGCCCAGGAAGTGGCAAAAGTTGTTTCTAGGGGAGATAGTGGGGTAGGTTGTGGTGTGTATGTCAAAGTAGTGAAGAAGGGTGAAGACAGAGGAAAGAAAGCAGAATATGGTGGGAACAAGGTGACTATTATGACTGGAAATAAAGTAGAAGATGCAATTGTTTTGAGTGGGGGAAAATTCACCCAAGAATTCAAGATATGGTTGTCACAAACAAATAAAACACCAGAAGACCAATGGCAGGGATATTTCTTTGCAAAGCTGCAATATAACATTCAGAGGAAACAGTTAGCTCAACATGATGATGATAAAGAAATTGGATGGTCAGATCAACAAGTTCTTTCCTTTTTAGCTTCTAGGATGAACAAATCTAGGCAAGGAGAGGGCTTAGCCAGTGTTGATGCTATAAAAATACAAAAAAAGTTTTGGGTTTGGAAGAAGAGAAAAGAATTCTTGATCATTCATCAGAAAATTGTTAAAATCCAGGCCCATGTAAGTGGTCACTAGGTCAAAAGGCAGTATAGAACAATCATATGGTCTATGGGAATTCTAGAAAAGAAGCAACTGTTAAAGGAGTCAACAATTCTTTCATATAGACCACCACCCAAGCCTCCAGACCTGAATTGGAGGGCAACATCCAGTGGGTTCCCTTCCTATGATGAAGATGAGCCATGGGAACAAGCATTATTGTACCAACCTTGAGGACAAGGTTGTTTTGCAGCAGGGTGTAATGATAGAATATACTGTGATAGGTAATAATGGGTAATGTGTGCAGAATAAAAGGAAACAGTTTAGGAATT
The DNA here is from genome assembly GCF_029865625.1 of Vigna umbellata. NCBI lineage: Eukaryota > Viridiplantae > Streptophyta > Magnoliopsida > Fabales > Fabaceae > Vigna > Vigna umbellata. Next base: position 9,300,761 of record NC_142174.1, on the reverse strand, counting down.
AGTTGAGTTTTGGTTAGTTGGTTGGGGGGACCCTTGGAGGGAAGGAGCTCGTGTCAAGGCATTTTTTGATAATCTTGTAGATTGAACTTTGGCTCTTTGTGAAGGGAAAACCCTTGGAGGAGAGAGTGCTCTCCTATTCTCTGTGTTCTATACAGTCTATACAATAAAGAATATTACTTTTTTGTCTCTGGGTTCCTATCATAAACTGTATCAAACCTATTAGTATTCTACATGAGTCCACATGTTCCTACCCACTACAACAAAATTGATATTTCAAATAGAGAGTAAATATCTTATTGAAACTTGCACATTCCTTAATGTTGAATACAAATTTTCTTGTACATCATTGGGGAGAAGCATCCCTCACTGATTTTTTTATTAAATATATTGTCTTCTTCCTCTCTTGAAAATGAAATTCCTCATTCCATTATTTTGTTATGCTAAACTATCTTCAATGTAACAGACTCTCGATCTTTTTGCTCAATTGTGTCGCGAACGAAGGTACCCTCATTTGAGGCTTGATGGCTCCACGTCAATTAGTAAAAGGCAGAAGTTGGTCAACTGCTTTAATGATCCATCGAAGGTAAAATGCTTACCAATTTATAATTTTGCTCACTTGGAATTCATTACGTTTTAATTATGATTGTCCTTACATAAAAATAACTGATATGTTGCAGGACGAATTTGTTTTTCTCTTAAGCAGCAAGGCTGGTGGTTGTGGACTCAATTTGATCGGTGGAAATCGACTTGTCTTGTTTGATCCTGATTGGAACCCAGCAAATGATAAACAAGTAATAAATACCCTTGGTTTAGTTGTGACAATCGTTATATGCTTGTTCTTTCTCTCTCACTCTTGTTCACATTCTTTTGTTTGTGTTCGTTCTTGCCAATAAACAGGCTGCAGCAAGAGTATGGAGGGATGGACAGAAGAAAAGAGTTTATATTTATAGATTTTTGAGTGCTGGAACTATAGAAGAAAAGGTATATATTGTTGTGATAATTGAGTAAAGACAGTGCATGTTACATAAGTTATTCGTTTAGCTTCACTTCTTTCATTGACTCATTTTTTTTATATTTTCATTTACGATCCTGCTAAGTAATGTGTAGGTTTACCAGCGTCAGATGTCAAAAGAAGGGCTGCAAAAGGTCATTCAGCAGGAGCAAACTGATAGCCTTGTGTCACAGGTTTAAACTGCTGCTTCTTACATGTGTTCTAGTTGATGATGCTTATTCCATTTCTTAAAATCTTATTCATTTTTGTCGTGCTGTTGATTTTCAGGGTAACTTTCTTTCAACAGAGGATCTTCGTGATTTGTTTACTTTTCATGAAAACATCAAGTAATGAACTCCTTCTCTTTGATCTATATTTACTGATACATATGTGCAAAAGATTAATGTGTTTGGTATCTGGAATTTAATGGAAAGGGGGAAAGAGAAAACAAGATAATTGATAAATCTCTCAAGATTCTCCATGTGTTGAAAGTAGCCAAGATCAAATGATTCATTCTAATTGCAATAGGATCCTCAAAATCTCAGATTTTTGAAATCCTTGAAACTGGTGAACTGAAGATAGATGCAAGGAAGGAACAACAACGACTAGTTTCTGCACAGCCACTGGAACATCTGAATATGAACATATTGCACTATTTCTTTGCGATTATCAATTTGAGTCTGTTATTCTTCTGTTTCCCTTTACCATACGAATTAATAAATAAATCTTGTTGGTCATAGATTCATCTTGAAAACACACAAAATAATCATAAAATAAGTTTGTCATTGTGCAATTGAATCATGGTTGATATTGATGGTGTTAGTAATAGGGTCAAAAGAAATGACACCCCTCATCTTATGTATTGTCTATCACAGCATGGATCTGCGATGTTTACTTATTTATCAATCTAATGTCTACTTTATTATGTTTCGTTAGGTCAGAAATTCATGAAAAGATGCGATGCAGTCGATGTGAAACACATGGTGGTCCTCAAAGCACTGATGTCCAATCAACAGAAGCTAATGAATCTGGAGAAGAAACCTCCGATATAGGTGGATTTGCAGAAATTGCTGGCTGCTTACAGAATTTAAAAAGATCAGAAATGCAGGTTGCTTTGTGCATTTTTGGATATAAAGTTTATGTACGCTATAGTTTAAAAAGTGGCGTCCTCCTCTTTTGGGTAGGATGGACACCACAAGAGATAAGTCCGCGGTGAAAACCACAAGGAAAGGTGTCCTTGAAATGTTACTAAAATTCAATGAAGAGCTACCAAGAGAGAAATAATCTGAAGGTTTTTTTTTTGGAAATAAGATGAAAGTAAAGAAATACAATTTGAAATGTTTTCAAAATTAAACTACAAAAAAACAAAATGTATATTCAAAAGTTTATGATTGGTTCAGTAACTCATCTGTGCCGAACCTCAACTATTCATGTGTCTACCTGCACTTTTTAGGAGTAAATAGTCGCAATTCTTCATAGCGTCAATTACAAATTTTGAACTGAGATTATCTTTATTTACTATTCACTCAATTTGATTGGAATCAATTATTCTCAGTGTGATGCATTCCTTGATTTTGAATTGAACTAGGCAATGCTCCTTTGCTACTAACTCTTGTATATTAAATGCTTCTTCGGCTTTCTTTTGCTCTTGCTCTTGTAATTGGACCAATTGAAAGGCTGAATGGGTCACGAGTATTAGGCTTTCCTGCATGACCTGCTTCATCTTCCACTAACAAGCTATTTACCTGCGTCTGCCTTACCTCCTGATTCAAGGGAATTCAAAAAACAAAAAGTGTAAGTTTTGACTCCTTACATTTGTTTCTTTTTCAGGTAGGGAGCCCATTGGAAGAAGATTTAGGAAGTTGGGGCCATCACTTTTTACCTAATTCAGTACCAGATGCCACCCTTCAGGCTTCAGCTGGTGATGAGGTGTGCCCTATTTTGTTCCCTTTTCTTACCCTAGAAAACATGTAAATACCTAAATAGGAAATCTGCCCATGATTATACTGGACTTGCAGGATTATTCCTGTAGTCCATTCACATCACAACGCTTGAGAGTGATAAAATTGGTTGCATTATCTGCTCTATATTTTCAGGTGACTTTTGTCTTCACAAACCAAGTTAACGGACGACTGGTACCCATCGAGTCTAAAATGAGTCCCAAGCTACAGAAAAAGGAACCAAATAAGGAATTACTCAAATCAATGCCCACTCCTATTTCTTTGCAGAACGGATTACCGGTGCAGTCTGCTTCTGGTGTTGCTAGTATGTCATCATCCACTCCCAATGTAAATTCTGTGTGTATTAGCAAAAACATCTCCAATCACTCTCTTGTTAGTAAAGTATTACCACACAAAAGATCACGTCCTGCTAATATCAGTCATAGTAATTTTAAGTAATATATTTCCTATTTTTCACCCGTCTATCTCTTCATAGAAGCTTACAGACCAAAATAAAAATAAAAATTGTTTTGGTTCAATAATTTGTAGTCATTTTCAGAACTAATTTGATATATAAAAAAAGTGAGAAAAGTTCATTTTATTTTGTATATTTTTAATAATTCCACCCAACTTTTTTTCTTTTTTTTTTAATTCTTATAATTCATCACGGATTAGCCATTATAACTTTATATTTTTCAAATGAATCTACTTATTAAATACCGTTTTTACAAAAAAACTACTCCCTGACTTTACAAAGGGAAGAATAGACTTGGCCTCTGTTGTGGAAAATAGTTACACAAGCATTTTATGTAAATGTTTTCTTTTTGTTAAGAATATAGAATTTCTTATATTATAAAATCTAATGGAATCTTATACTCTAAGTTAGATTTCTCAACTTCGGGATCGAATTGACAAACAGCTGTAAAAGCTTCGATTAAATTTGATTCTTTTTAGAGAGAAGCTGAATGAATTAGTGTAATTAAAAAGACTTGTTGATGTCAGTAATCATTTTCTTTATTCATACTTTTTTCGGCTAGACTAATCTCTTATTAATTATAATTGTTTCTTAAGAAAATATGTGACGAGATATGAAAAAAGTAGGGATATTTCTTCCGGCATCTCCATAATTTATCCCTGCACCTGACATCATCTTATTTCCATCATCTTTTTCCTTCTCCATCCGCACTTTTCTCTCTCCACCGTCTTCTCTCCTTTCTTCTTCCCACCATCTTTTTCCTCTCTCCGGCGGCAACTCCCCCATTCCACGCACAAGATCTTACTAGCCAATTTATAAGAAATGAGATACTAGCTCAAGAACATTTAATATACTCTAAATATTTAATATTCAATTACCCACATTTCCATTAAAATCTATCACCTCATCGCACAAATATAAAACGATGAATCAGTTTCTTTCCGTAATTGAATCTCATTATCTACAGAAACCTTTCACACGAAAAGGCAGAATATCCCATTCTATCAAATTATCATGCGTCACATCTTAATTATTATCCACGGAACTGTGTATGTAACAAAATATTTTATATGGAACTTAGAACTAGTCGCAGTGTTGTCAGCATAACTTCACAAAAAAGAAACTGAAAGATTGTAAAGCTGTAACCTGGAGCAAAAAGAGATTCAGTTTTAGGTGTCTTTTGAAATAGCATACAATCCTCTTTCATTTCTGGTGACGTGCAAGGAACATTTTCCTAATCCAAAACAACTTTGGCCAGCAACTAGAAATTGTGTAGAAAACAGAAGGGAGAAGCATTAATTGGAGATTCATCTCCAAAGAATCGAAGAAAAGCACCACATGAAACTCATCATATTGGTTTCTCTTCTCAACCGTTAACATCACATCCTGTTAACCATTTCTATCCCATTTTATACCACTAAACCTAGAAAAGAATTGTAATTTTCAGTAAGGTTCAGTCGGTCAGTATTTCTGTTGATTAAAAACATTCAATTTACTAAACAATTGGTAGAAAAACAACAGCAAGAACGGAAACGTGAGCACTAAGAAGGGCTTTTGAGAAGTTGTATAATCGTAGGGACAAAATAATGAAGTAGTCCTCTTTTATCCGGTGGGGAAGAGAATTTCTTGATCAAGGATCTTGGACGGGCTATAACGTTATATTCTAAATTAGAGGAAATCATGACAAAAAATACAATTTCTAATCAATACAGAATCAATCCCGAAACTAAAGGGCTTTCTTCACTTGAAAAAAATCGGGACGGTCCTTTTTAGCAGCGTCTACATCCTCTGGAGATGCCACTGCAACCACAACTCCTTTGTTCTTAACTGCTTCCATTACATCCGAAAAATCTTTGAAGTCCTTCAAACTGGCAGAAATATAAAACAATATAAGAACAACAAATGGTTTCAAAGGTCAGAATTAAGTTCAGTACAGAAGTCGTATCACCAAGTTGCCCAGGTATACATGGAATTTATCTGCAAAAAGATCCATATTTTTTTATTCTCTAGTACTTTTACAAGTGAATGCCAGAATTCAAGGGCAACAATGAGGCATAACCTAATATTTAAGAAATGTCTTAAACAACACATTTACGGAGACTAGTCTGTGGAGCACCAACGACACAGAAAATCAGCTGTGTTCAAACTTTCATTGATTCCAAATTCAGAAAAACGTTTTGGGATCAGATACATTATTCTGCTTCATCATTAGCCACAGATCAAATGATCAAGTATTCGTAAAGAGTAAAGATTACGTGTTCACCTAGTAGATAATATTTCTTCACGTCTTCTTTGTCTTTCTTCCTCTGTGATACCCAGTAAGTACCGCAACATACTGCAAATTAAATGAAAACAATAATTGCACATTTTAGACGCAACTACTAATAATTCAGCAAGTAATCTTTGCTTGGAGTGTATTTGTGTCTGGTCCAGTCTCTGGTTTGGTCATGGAGTGGCAAAAGAATCAAATATCCATAGAAAACAGGCTTCGAAAGCATCAACTATCTCATAGACATACCTACTATAACCTTTGGCATCCGGAAGTTGATAAGCATCTACATCCCCAATGGTTCCAATTATGGCTTTTGTCAAAGTGTCGTCATCTATTTGTAGTTTTCTTAAGAAGTCACCAGTTCCATCATATACATCAAGTGTCTTCAGCAAATTGGGATCACGATAAGATAAGAAGGAGAACACTCCTAGAAGCAGAAAAAGGTAAAATTACAGGGATGTTTTTTTAAAAGGAATTTAATTAGACTACAGAGACAGAGTTAATATTTTTTACATTCATCCAATGGCAGATTGAAATAAATGGTAAATTAGTTGAGTCATACCTAAATCGTTTCCTATTGTCTGATAGTATAAAAGTTGCACTGCCTATATAAAAATTAAATTATTTCAATAATTATTTCTAATGTTAAATATAGTTCAACTTGCCTGAGTGAGTATCAAAATCACAGAAGCCTCCGTAAGCTCCACCACTGACACGTACCCGATCCCACAACCATGTATTGCTAATATATTTGGAAATAACGTATGCACTCCCATTAAACTGATAACCAACATCATAAATGTTGGCTGCTTTTCCGACATAATTAACCTATAGAAGAACCACCGTGTTATGCTGATAGAAACAAATTAAAGACAACAGGGAAAAATGAAAAAAATTAACGCCTAAAATTATATTATATTACCTGAGTGACAGAAATAAACATAAAGCATAACATTATATTAGATTACCTGAGTAGGAATCACAATAGCTTCATTTGTCAATGGATATCTAAAATTACGAGGAGTTGTTGCAATGGGAGAGCTAGTGGGAAGCTGATCAACAAATTTGCTCACAACTTTCTCAGCGTTTGCAAGGTTTTTCCTATCAGCAGTGACATTTACCAAGCAGCCTTGTTTGGAAAATATAGATTTGCGAATTTCCTCAAGAGAAGATGAGATATCAGCCCAGTCTTGATCAACTTTCTCTTCAAGAGTTTGGAGGAATTCAAGGTAACTGGAAAGAATAATCAATTAATATATAGGTATACAACAGGAATTATACTCAGTTCTGTTTCAATAATAAAAAGTAGAGTAAAAGGGACAATCATGAAATTTCAAACCTTTAACATATAATAGTAGTGTCAAAGTTGTTAGGACTTTCTCTTTCAAAAATTTAAATAATTCTTTTAGAAACTAGGGACATATAAGATCACATTCATCTAAATCTCAGTCTTATATTTTTATCCCCTTATCTACTAGTTTGAATTCTACCTATCCTTCTCCTAAACTACATGGTATAGAGCACAACACTCTGATCCAGTAATCCACCCACCATGGCGAAAACAACAATGGCCAGACAATATAGGTCTGGGGAAACTGAAGGAGTTCCAAACCCTAAAGCAGCTTCAATAATGGATATAATAACACAATTATTTATATATGCACCCTTGCAGTAGGTCACAAGAGTATATAGATTTGCCAACCTTAGACCTCCCATCTTTTCTGACATCCAACCTGATGCATTTAGTTTTGCATCCATCCTTGCAGCTGCAATTCCGTGACCACTTCCTCTTAACCGATTCTGACAATAGACAAAAGCACAATATAGATAATTAGTATAGGGGCTTGTGACCTTATCATTGTTGTGCTCCCTTTACATGAAAATTTTCACTAATTACCTCCATTCTTGCTCTACTCTGGGAAACAAATTGTTTGAAACGCTGTTGGTCTGTAAATTGGACATCTTGAAGAACAGAATTAACCTAGAGCAGCAGCATTTAGGATTTGCATGACCACAATTAAAAATTCTAGGCTAATTTAGTGTGTTGAAATTAGAAACTTTTATATAAATAAAAGTACCAAGTCATAAAGGTCTTCAACACATCCAGCCATGGCTTTGCCTCGAACAACCATGTGACTACATGGATCTTCCTTGCCCCGCACTGATGATGTGAATGGATAAACTGATATTCCTCCAGTTTTCCTCCCAATTAATTGGTTTAATTGGACAAAAGTCAGGTCCTTCGTTCCCATCTCTAACAATGATTGGCTGTCAAAAATAACATGAGAGTTACTGACAATAGAGCTTTATATTATTTATCTTTCAAAGTTGATGCTGTTGATTTTGATATACACATAATTACGAAGAGGAATTGAAGAATCAAACATCAAAAGGGAAGACAAAGATTGATAAATCCTTAGATTAGCTATTTCGATGTAAGTGTTAAACACTTTAGTCTCTTAACTATCTAAACTTTCAATTAGTCCAAGACATTGTAAGAAGTCATTCTAGTCCTTCTCCGCCTCATTTTTTACTTACTCCAAGGCCAAAAGGAATGACATTTTTGCAAAGTTAGGAACTAAGTTTGAATTGTCGTTTAAGGGGCTTCAAAATGGATATTCCCACTTTCTCAAGCACTGAACATAATAGTAACACGGGCTGACCCTGGGGATACGGCAATTGACCTCAAGGGCAACTTTTTTTTTTCAAACAAGCACTTAATAATAATCTGAAAAAGTCAAGGACTAAAGGCCAATTATCAGAATCTCACTGAGCAGCCTAGGAAGATTTAATGCAAAATATAACATTTGTTACATAAAAATAATTATTGAAATTTATCTAGATAAAATATATTATATAAATTTTACTATGCTGTGGCATAAAAAATACTATTTTACAACATTAAAACTTTATAATACCATTACTATTTTTATCTTTAACTATTTTAGTAATATAATAAAATAATATTGGTCAATTTACTGTTATGATACTCCAATAATTATAATAATGATAATAAAAGTTATAAGGATAAAAAACATTGTATAAGAGTAAAAATAAAATCCAAAGAAGATATGGCAAAATTTAGCAGGAATACTGTTCATGCACAAACCAGTGTCCATGCATGGATTTTGATAACTAAGCTCTAGACCGAGGAAGCTTAATGATAATATAACTAGTCAACCAATTGAATATGGTTTCCAAGAAATAAATTAACTTCACAAATAAATATTAGGAGCTATAGAATGGAAATAAAATTTAAAACAACTTGAAGAGGCTGTATAATTACCAAAACAGTGGCACTAATGGAAGAAGCTCTTGCTTCAATGAATTCATGTTGAATACTATTTCAGTGTAAAGAACATCATTGGTGAAAAGATCATGTTGCAAAACTTTTACACCATTGATATCCCCAACCTACATTAAGCAAGCAGGTTCTTGTGAATCTCTACAGATCATAAAGCAAACATTTATATCTCTCATTGAAGGGGAAGTAGTGATAAACCTCAGTGGGAACACGAATAGGTTCTTTAGGAATATCTTGTAGAGAAAGGCTAGGAACAGTTTTTAAAGCTTCTGGTGGGTCAGAGGTTTCCTGCTTATGACGAAGCTCATGTGTAGCACGGGTCAACTCTGCCAGATCTTCTGCTGTCATACTAGTTTTAACTTTCTGCAATATCTGTTTCTCAGTGGCTTCCTCACGAGCAGCTTTTTCAGGATCGGGCTGAAAAGGAATGAATGCCATCAATAATGACCAAGGAATATTGGATGAAAAATGGCTTTCACCCCAAGTTTTTCAAGCCTATGATATGTAATAACGAACCTGCATTTCCACGGTAACTTTATGTGGATTGTTCAAGATGAATTTCTCTATTAGAGGAGAAAAAACAGACTTAGAGCCCTCCTTTGATATTCTAGATTTTAGACCTTCAAGAGGCTTCTCATACTTCAATGGCTCAAAGGGATCCATATCATAAATCCATTTACCCTACAAATTAAAATCAAAACAGTTACAACAAAGAACACAAATACATTGGACAGAATACCATGTGTATGAATACACAACTAATGAGTTTCCGCAGACTCATTACATTTATTTTGCATGAATCAAGGATATTCTTTCCCCTAAAATAAACAAAATATATTATTCTGATTCTCAACAAGAACAATTACAAAATCTTAATGGAAGAAGGATGTGCATTTTCAACCAGAAAAAAGTTTAGCATATCTTACCATGGACTGGAGCATAAGAGACAATCCACGAGGAAATGACCCAGTGTTGTTCTCTCTCAAAGAAAATTCAATTGTATTCATAGAAGCCTCAATTGCATCTGTATCAAAACCTTCCTCTGCCAATTTTTGAAGTGTACTTGTGACCAGTTCTTCTACTTTATGAATATCTTCTTCAGAAACACCCTTCATTCCAATGCTAAATTGAGGTTGGAGTAGTTCATCTTCAACCCCACCACCAACAATGGCATCACCCAGTCCACTTTCTAGCAAAATTTTCCTCAGTGGTGAAGCAGGAGTGCCCAACAGAAGGTGATCCAGAAATCCTATTGCTAGCTCAGTTTCCAGGTCCAAGGGCTTATCAGAGAGCAACCAGTTAAGACAGACCATGTGCTTCTTCTTTAAATCACCCTCTTCACCAGCAGGATACGTCTCAACAATCCGGAGTGGCTTTGAAAACAGTGTCTGTGGTTCAACCCTTGATTCTTCAGAGGCCAAACTAGAATCAAATAAGTCTAAATATTCTGGACAACAGAGAATAGAAAAAAAGTAAGTGGCTTATTGCTACAAATCTGAACTCACTATAATTAGATCATAAACAGAAACAAAAAATCATTTTGTTCATTCTTTTAGTTACCAGCAAAATAACAGTGTATAAAATGAAGTGTCAAAAAATAGAGAAATATAAAAAGTAAACCTATAAATCAAAAGATAGATATATCTGTAATTATTCTGGAAGCTCTTGGACAAAAAATAATAGAATCTTCCAAGGGGAAATCAATAGAACCTCATGCACGATGAGGTAACTACTAGTAGGAGAACTCAGGACATTCCTATTGAGATAGAATAGCATCAAGGCTCAAACTTAAATCCTTGTTTAATCTAGTATTGGATGTGCTTATCACGGACATACAAAATGATCCCCAATTGTATTTAGTTAGGTGTTATAGTTTTTTATTGAAGCAGTAAGAGAAGCAATTTACTCTAAACTTGAACTTCAGGGACAAACTTTGGAAACAAAGGGTTTTTGTTGAAATTGGAGTAAAGTAAATTATAGGCATTGTGAATGGAAAAAGATGTCATACAACAGGTTTCCTTTTAGGATTAAATATCTGGGATAATATTATAAAGTGGTAGGGAAATTGATGAAAATGTCTTACAAGACATTTTCATCAATTTGCTATCGTAAAGTAATTTGCAATAGAGAAAGTGGAGTGGTTAAAATAGAGAAAGACACAGGAGTAATTTGCTATTTCAAAGTACCTACCAGCTCAAGGAAAGTTTTATTGTACTACTGTAAGTCGGATTATACTTTATGGCTTCTGTTTTTGTAATGTAATTTTAGAAGAGATAACAATATGTTTAATCTGATTTGCTTTGCTAAGACCATTACACATAAGGATCTTTTGTGAGCACTAAAAGAGTTCCATCAAGGTTGTTACAATGTAATCAGTTGTTACACATTTGTAAGAAATTAACTGTTATATAATCTAGGAAATTAGGATGATCAATTCCTAATTATTAGGTGTTTTACTATAATTGATTATGTAAAATAGTATAAATACATATTGTGAGGTTTGCATTAGAAACACAATATATTCAGAACATATACAATTCTATAAAGGTCATCCAAAAATATCCTTGCATTGTCATAGCAAGTAGTAAATGTATTTGGAGTTTGGACCAAGAGTTAGACCCTATACTTGATTTATTCTAATAAGGAGTCAGTACTTGGATTTACCAGAGCATTACAATAATGCCACTCTTCTCAAATTTTCAGTAAGTATGATTAAGGAGCAAGTTAAACTAAATCTTAGTACCATTTAGGATTCGGAGCCGCTCATTTGGATCATCATTTCCATAAAACCATATGCGTGAATTACTTGGATGGTAATACTTGCGGTGAAATTCCTGCCAGTTAAGTTCAAAATGAAAGAGGTCTTAAATTAAGAAAACCAAATATTCGCAGCAGCTAATCTAAGATCCACAGTAATGCAAATGAAAATGTATACTTTACCCATTAAGCTGCATAAATCAAACAATGTTGGTGGCTACAAACAACTAAAACCAAACAAACAACTTTACATATTAGTGCAACAAGTATTTAACATGATTCTCAAGACAAACCTTAAATTCTTCAAATGTTAACTTGGGAATAACTCTAGGATCACCTCCACTGTCAACACCATAGGTAGTGTCTGGGAAAAGAGCCTGATATAAAATGAAATCAACAAAATTATCAAGAAATTACAAAATTCCTCATAATTGGTACTTGTAACATAAAATTGAAACTGGAAAATTCAATAAATTTAGAAAATGTGGTATGCTTTCATGTTCAAGAGAAAGGAGCTTACAAATTGCAACGATGAATACCAATATAATTTAAAACCCGATGCTGACAACAAGGGGTAAATTCATCTAAAGACTATTTTCAATTGTTTCATTCAAAAATGTGCAAAGAAAAAAAGTATAGGAAAAGGGGAAAGTTCGGTTCAAAATACAGAATATAAATAAGAGGATAAGGAAAGGGCAGGCCATTAAAAAACTAGCCTGCAGAGAAGCACGCCCAAGTATATTATCTGGTTGAGAGTAGACCCCCTTCATCTCATTAAACACAACACCTAAAAACCAATACTACATCTTTAGAAACTATTGAAATGCATAAGAGTCCAAAAATAGAGGTAGGACAAATGGTGCGCAGAAGGATAAAGAGATGAATAATGTTTCACAAAACCTTTATAAGTGATATCTTCGGAAGGATCATTGAGCTCAAAGTGCCAGCCCTCCTGTTGAAAAATCTGAAAGTCCTCGACACATCTAGGAAAGAATACGGCATCGAGATAGACGTCAACCAAGTTATAGAAATCCTGTTCAGGAAGATGGAAGATTTCAAAGTTATAGCTGAGCTGTAACGTAGTGTGAAGCCAAATAATAATTGGTTCGAAGAATGAGGAGAAAGAAGTTCATTTAAGTGACCTTTGAATTCGTGGAAGCAACTGGGTAGCATGTCCTATCGGGATAGGTGAATGCGTTGAGGAAAGTGTTCAAGCTTCCTTTCAATAATTCAACAAATGGTTTTTTCAAAGGGTATTTTCGCGAGCCGCATAAGACGCTATGTTCCAAGATGTGAGGGATACCGGTGGAGTCTTTGCTGGGGAAAAGAAGAATGTAAAGAGAAGAAGAATGAGTAGATTGAAATGGTAAAGAAATATTTGTAGCAAATGAAAGATAATGGTAAAGCGGAGTTACGGAGGAGTGCGGAAAACAATTCCGAACACTTTATTCTCATCGTCATTGGAAACAGACATGACTTGAGCCCCAGTCTTGATATGCCTGAAAAGCACCGCTTTAGATTTGGATTCCGCAATGAATTCCTCGGAGACTTTCTGAAAGCCCAATTCAAGGGCAACTTCATCCTTAACCTGAGGAAAGGCTACATAGAAGCAATGGAATTTGAGACAGAAAATCCAAACGATGAAATGGATGGAAAGATAAAGATAGAAGGATACCTGGGGGAGGGGAAGGAGAAGGAGAAGGAGAGTGAGAAAGAACAGCTTGAGGGGAGAACGAAGAGAAACGGTTGGAGGAGGTTCGGAAGTGAGGGGGCGAGGAAGAAGACGGAAGCAATCTGGAGGGGCGGCGGCGGAGGAATGAAGAAGGTCTCGAAAAGGTTGGGAAAGATGGAATGGAAAAACGGCGACAGGCGTGAGAATGAGAGTGTAAGTACGTTCTGCACAAAACCGAAGAGCACGGCAGACAGCGAACCAGAGCCGCCCTTTCCATCACTGCTTAGCTTCTCTTTTCTTCCCTTTCCAATCCACGATCAAACAACACAATCCCCAACCCCTAACCTTCTTCCGTGTACATATATCATCATCTTCAATCAAAATATCCTTGCTTCTTCAAACTTCTAGATTTAAATAAATCATTTTGGTATTGTAACCTTAATTTAGTTTTAAAAGAAATATAAAATAAAACGTATGATTTCAAATTATCTGTTGAAAAAAAATCACTAAGAAATGTTTTCTTTAACACGTCTCTTTAAAACAAAACGAATAGCATCCACACTTCCTCTTGTACACCACATATCACATTTTCAATGACTATATTTTTGTCTCAAACTAAGAAAATGTCTTTTAAGAAACAACTATGTATTTTAGTTTTATTCTTATGTTTTATTTGCATTAAAAAAAGGAAAAGCAAAAGAACGAAAATGAAATCATTTAGATGGTACGAGTGAAAAGGAGAATAAAATTAAATATACTTATTTATTATTTATACATTTTTAATCAATATTTTCTTAAAGTTTTGTGCAAATGTTGTTAAATTTTGCATTTAGTGATTATTAGCTTTGAGTTCGATGTGCATTCTTTGTTTATTTGGTTCCTGTATTTACTTATGAGATTAGTAAATAGTACAAAATATCAGTATACAAATTCACTACAAAAAGATGTGTGACATAATAACAAATTGAAAATTAAAAAAAATATGTGAAAGGAAGATTTTTCTTATGTTAAATCTTTGATTTCACCATAAAAGTTGAAAGTTGTACAATAAATAAAAATAAGGTTTAATAACCTATTTTGTCCTCAGTTGTACTCGGTTTTGTCAATTTGGTCATTGGTTTTAAAAAAATGTCTATTTGGTTCTGATTTAGTAAATTTTGTCTTAATCTTATCCCTTCCGTTAAAAAATACTAACGGTGTTAATGAATTAATGATATGACACTATAAATTGGTAACGTGTCAGTGAGAGGTTGAGGTGTGTAAGACCCATGAAAAATATTTACCTTTGATAGCTTAAATGGTAGAAAATTGTGGTAATTTCAAGAGCATGGATTCAAACTCTCTTCTACCTTTTTTGTAAAATTCGGAGCAAGAGAAGTCTGGAATAGAGGTAGGGGAGCTAACCTTTCTAAGCTTTTATATTATGATTTAGTAATGTTTTATTACTATTCATGTCTTGAAATTCTGTGTGAATACTGTTAATGCTTACTGTATATCTATTTATATTGAATTTTTGTGTTAATATTATATGCTGTTGTTTTGAATCTGTAAATAAGAAATTTGTTAAAAGTAGTTGAGGAACACTTTGGCTAAGGAAAGACTTGGTACTTAAGTTGTCCATTGTGACGCACCTCTCTTTCCTGGAAATCTACTCGACAAGTTTTTAACTTAAATCTTGTTGAACAAATTATGTACTGTTAAACTATTGTACAATATACCTCGTTGGAATGAAAATGTCTAATGAATTCATGTTGTTGTGGTAGATATGGAATTATGAATTATAATTGTGATGGTAGGATGGAGGAATCTTAAAAACCGGAGCTGGTACATCCCTTATCATAGAGCAGCCCTGGTCAAATCCAGTAAGTTGTGACTAGTCATATGTACTAGCGTTTATGGTGAGTTTGATTAGTCAAACATTTGATTCTTCTCCGGTGACCATTTATAGTGATATTTTAGTATTGTTAATTTATTTATACATTCATTTTGTATGATTTCTGTGATGATTGTATTTTATTATATTGGATTTGAATTTATGCATCTGAACATGATATGAGTCTTATAGGGAGATTTGGTAATGATATAATGTGAATTGAGGAATATGAGCCTGGTATGAGTCTCGTGGAGAGATTCAGTAACGATATGGTATTTGTGTATATGTTGATGTTGAGGATCCTGTAGTTGGAGGTTATCCTGATACTATAATAATCATCCAGTCTTAAGTAAAGAAGGATGAATTATGTGGTGAGAGGAGCAGGAGGCCCTGGTCTATGTGTCGGTTTTGGACATAGTGTTGAGGATTAACCTTGTGGATGATATGTAGTATTTTAGAAGTGTATTTGTAAGAAGAAGTAGAAGTCATCACAAGTGCATAACCTCCCGTGACCGCTCATCAACGTATCATCGGGATGAGTGTTTATTGTAGTATTGTGGGATGAGTATCTATGATGCGTATGATGGTATGAGGGTGTCTGACATAATTATATGAGGTTTGTTGAGTGTATCAAAGTAATTATGAATGTTTTATAAATGATTGGTTGCATGTTTGCTCACCCTACTTGTTTGTGTTTGTGTATGTGCGATGATCGTATAATTCGTTATATGGGAGTAGATGAAGGAATGTCGTCTTATTCAGTGCCATTGAAGAGAGAGATAGAAGAATAAAGTAAAAGAATTCAAGTTATATTTAGGATTTTGTAGTTGAAATCTGAGTTTAAAACATATACAGATATATATCAACTATGAATTTTCAAGTATGAGATTACGGGATGTTACCTTAAATGTAATGCTACAATATATAAATTATGAATTATCAAGTGTGAGATTATGGGATGTTACAAGGTGGATTTTATAGATTGGATTTTACAGTATAAATTTGGCTGCCACGTCATCACCATCTTCAGAAATCCTAACTTCCATTAAGCACCAAACCTTAGCTGTCGAACCATCCACAATCGCCGTCGTCAACAGCTACGACGCTAGGGATGGCAACGAGTCGGGTCGGGCACGGGTAGTGCCTACCCGCAACCCGACCCGCCGGATAAAATCGTACTCGCTACCCGACCCGCTACCCATCGAGTACCCGTTTAAAAAATACCCGCGGGTATTTTCAAACCCGCAGATACCCGAAAAAAAAAATATTTAATACATTTTAAAAATAAAATTTAAATAAAAATAAAAAATATATATATATAATATAAATTAAATTAAATGTAAATTAAAATTTAATTTTAATTAAATTTAAACTAATAAAATATAATTTTATTTTATTTTTAATTAAATTTAATTAAAAAATATATAAATTATTTTTTTTTAATTTTTTGCGGGTAACGGATACTCGCGGAGCGGGTAGTATACTACCCGTACCCGACCCGTTTAAAAGCGGGTATTAAAATACCCGCTACATGTTACCCGCGGGTAGTAAATATCCGCGGATAGTTACTACCCGTCGCGGATTTTACCCGCGGATACCCGTGCCCGCGGGTAAAATTGTCATCCCTATACGACGCTGCTAACATCATGCGTTGCCGCCACCATGAAACATCTTCATTAGACCACCATCTGCGCTACAAAGCTGCCGCAAGGCACCATCCATCACGAGCTCATCTCGCACCTCCATCAAACCTGCGAGCTCCGCCACCAATTTTCACCATCACCAAACCTGCATACTAGAAATCACCATCACGTTACCAATAGCCACTGCAGATGGGAAGGTCGAAACCCAATTCTCGCGAGTTAACAGGCAGAAGCACTCTTCCCCAATCTGAAACCCTAATTTTTGGGTGGGGAAGGGTTGCCACATGGTAGGCCTTCATTTCTGTTCTACGCGAATTGGGAGTTCGAAAATTGGGAATTTTTCTGGGTTTTTATGGGTCTTAATCGTGAGAAATAAGATGATGTTGTTTTTGGTGATTTGGGTTGCGCGAGATTGATGATGAAGGGTAGGTTCGAACCTCGTGTTGCAATTTCTGGCATAGTGGTGACAACGCGGCATGGTGGTGACAATGCGACATGGTTCATGGTGGTGGATGGGTTTCACGGTGTGGGTGGTTGCGGCATTGATGGTGAAAGACGATGTGGTGGTTGCAGGTTCTTTGCGGCATTGACGGTGTGGGTGGCGGTGACACAGTTGGATAGGGTTTGGACTTCACTGTTGCAGCGCAACAAGGTGGTGGTGGCGGATAGGGTTTGGCTGACGGTGGAGGAATTAGGGTTTCTGCGGAGAAGGCAAAACTGACGTGGCAGGAGGGAATAAGTGGCCCAAAGATTAAAAAAAATTGAAAAGAAATTGTCATATCATCATATTATTAACTCCGTTTGTTTCTTTTTAATGGAATGGACAAAATTGACACAAAATTTCTCAAATCAGGACCAAATAGACACTCTTTTAAAACTAAAGACCAAATTGACAAAATCAAGCACAACTAGGAACATAAAAAGGCTATTAAGCCTAAAAATAATAATAGAAAGGTGATTAGTATATAATTAAAAACACTTATAAATTTATTATTTTAAAGTTTTAAATTGATAACAGAATTATGATTTAGGTTTGTCCATAATTTATTAGTGCTGAATCTTGTGATATTTTGTTTTAGAAAAAATCTGACATTGGTTCTTTGGACTCTGTAAACAACTTTTAATAAAAATTTATTGACAATAAATTATCTATCATTATTTTATTAATTCTTTTGAATTTATTTTATAAAAAAAACAAGTACAAATGTAAAGTAGATAAAGAATACTAAAATTAAGTTTTAAAGGTTTTTATATTAAAAATCTTTAATTTCGGGAAAGCATGTTCGGTTATAAAACAGCAATACCAAGGAAAGGTTTGAGAGGAAAGTGTCCCTATTACTCACATTTGAAGGATAAAATTTTAAGAGTTAAAATGTGGGTTGAAAGTTTAGATAATAGTAATTAGTAAATAAGTAGAAAGATCCGTAAAGTCCTTATTTTAAAGTTTTGAGTTGAATATGATATCCTAATCTTTTGTATAAACTTGTTCGTCGGTGTCGAAAATCCCGTGTCTGAAAAAACTTCACATTTCAATCCAACTGGATCCTGGAACTTTCTTTACATCCTTCATCTCCATCAGGTCTCTCATAATCAACACGCCATCCCAGTTGCTATATTCAGCAAACATGTTAGACAACAACAAATAGGTTGATGGGTCTTTTTGGTCTCGTCCTAGGGCACGTTCTGCTGCAAGTTTCCCAGTTTGTACATCCCCGTGAAGCTGACAAGCACTGAGCAATGTTTGCCAAACTAGCGCACTCGGCTGAACTGGCATTCTTAGGATTAACTCCTTAGCTTCTTTAACAAGTCCAGCCTTGCCAAGAATATTCACCATACAGGCGTAGTGATCTTCTTCAGGGAAGATTCCATAGTCTCGAGTCATGGAGGAAAAGTACTTCCACCCCTCATTAACAAAACCACCTTGACTACATGCATAAAGAACACACACGAAGGTGATGTGATTTGGCAGTACACTTGTCTCCCTCATTTCATCAAAAATCTGAATAGCTTCTCTGGATTGGCCATTCTGTGCACACGCCATTATCATTGTTGTCCATGAGATGACAGAACGGGAGTTCATTGATCGAAAAAGACCCCATGCACTATCCATGCATCCACATTTTGCATACATATCCAGAGTAGCATTATCAACACAGACATCAATGTCTATTTCCCCTTCAAGTTTGATCCTCAAGCCATGAATCTGTTTCCCTTCCTCTAGGGAAGCCAAACTCGCACAAGCATTTAGGGCAGTTGTCAGGGTAAATTTGTTTGGCTTTACACCCATTTTCTTCATGTCTGCAACGAGTGCAAGTGCTTTTCTCGGTTCCCCGAAATGTAAACATCCAGCGGCAATATGGGACCAAGAGCACACATCTTTGTTAGGCGTCTCATGAAAGGCTCTGAAAGCCTCGACCAACTTATGATTTTTTATATACATATCAGCCAGTGAGTTGCTCACACAGAGGTCATCCCCATAACCACTTTTGACAAGATGTGCATGAACTTGCGTTCCCATTTGAAGATAAGACAGAGCAGCCAAACCAGTGAGGGCGGTGGTAAATGTAAAGTTATCAGGTCTAATACCCTCACGATTCATAGAACACCAAAATTCGGGAATCTGGCCACAAGAAAACTGCAAGTAACCCCCTATCATGGTATTCCAAGACACAGTATCTTTGTCTGGGCTTGTCTCAAAAACCTTAATGGCTTCCGCCAACTTACCATGTCTGATTAGGGCTGCCAAAAAGACATTGAGTAAGAAGATATTAGACATAAATCCTGACCGCACAACTAACGAATAAATCTGGTGAGGCAGAGTCCCGTAATTCTCAGCTTCACTTAAAGAGCACGCGTGGAGAGCACTAACAAATGTGAATTCATTCGGTTTTGTAACTCCCTCCTGGTGCATACGGCTAAACAAAGAAAGAGCCTCCCAAGCGCAGCCATTTTGGACGCAACCAGACATGACAGCGGACCAAGACACTACATTCCTGCTGGGCATTTCGTCAAACATTTTGAGGCCCGAAGAAAGGTCTCCGATTTTGACATACATGTTAAGCAAATGGTTTTGAAGAAAACGGGTCGAAGGAATAGACCCTTTGATTGATTTTGCGTGAATTGTTCTTCCACGGAGCAAATCTGAGTCCTGCGCATATCTTCGCAACAGATTAGAGTATATCTCCCCTGTGGCCGCCGTTGATACAAAACATGCCTGCAACTGCAAAAGGAACCCTTTTTTTGCTTTCAAGGAACCGGAGGACCGAATCATGTATTTCGATTGATTTCAGGCAATGCGAAGGCAGCTTCTTTCACCACCTCTACATTTTCAACCGGCACACATCCCCTAACGGGGTACAGGAGTTTAAACCCAAAAATAAATTATTCATATTTTATAGTTTTGGGGGGGAAAATCTTAAATCCAGTCATTATGCTTACCAAATTCTTCGGGTAACTTCCATTATACAAAATCGAGTCAAAATAAAAATTTAAAGTTAAAAGGAAACATAATTAAACTGATATATTGCATTACAAAATGTTATGTTTAAAATATCCTATTAAAAAATTATTTTAACTATATATTATTATCTTTTTAAAATAAATCTTCTTAGGGATAAATAACTAATCAAATATCTTATTTCTCATCATAATATTTTTAAAATATAATAAATCTTTTAAATTATAACTAATAAACTATTTTACTTTTTGTTTAAAATAATTAACATTACTTGTATATTTTTCTAACTAATATAATTTCTAGAATCTCATAGAAAGTAGGATGAAATTATGAAGGTACACAAAGAATCAACCCATCAACTTGGTAGGAACTTATTTATCGACCTTCACATCCTACAACAACACCAGAATTTCTTCGCACACCATTTCAAATTTAGAAAATGACTATTTTATCCTCTATAGAAGTGTCTTTCGAATTACATATTTTGAACATTTTTCCAAACAAGCTTTCTGAAAGAATGGGCTTTTGGAAAAAAAAAAATCGGAACAAGATTTTTAGAACAAAATATCCGAAACGGATGAAATGCAATTTGAAATAAAAAACAAAATTGGAACAAACTTTCCGAAAAACATAATACTTTCTGAAAAGAGTTTTTGGAAACACTCCTGCATAAAATGTGCCCCAAAAAAGCTTTCCGGACATGTTCTTTTTAGCATTCTCTCTCTTCTTCATGTGCAACGTTCTCCCTCTATTCTTCTTCCTCTGCAACAATGGTGCAACAGCGGAGTGACAGCGATACCAAAAAGTGACGGTGTGATGCAATGTCAAGGGTATTCGAGTTTTCTGATATAGTGGGAGGTGCAGTTAGTAATTTGGGGTGATTCCATTTTTAAAATACCTGTTAAAAACAAGTTTCAAAATTCTAGATTTTGAATAAAAAAATGATCGCCCAGTTGCATAAAACTACTTTAGGAAATAACTTCTAAAACCAAATAGAGATAAAACAATTAAATTCAATAGATGAATTACTAACCCACTTTTTAACTCAAGCCTGTAAGGGGGCAAATCTGAAATTAGACTGCCGTTTACTATTAAAAAACGTTTCAATAAAAATAAAGCATTTATGAATTCTAGGAAATGAATAAAATATGAAGTACCTTGTCACCAATAGTTTCAACTTTCACCAGTCGTTGACAGGTAATCTACGTACATTGTTATAGTTTTGGCACAATCAATTTTATTACTACATTAGTATCCTCCTCACCCGTTGCTATTCTCCCTTCCGAAATACATAAATCACGCTTTTACCTCATTCCTATTCTTTCTAGTATCAAACGGTTCCATTTACGAACCAAGTATTCCATATTTTCACTTACAACTTTTATCTGTCTATGAACTTAAGTATTCCATATTTCCACTTACAATATTAGAAAAAACGACTTGTTTAAGTACTCCCCTTCCCAAATTCAATAGGAATTGAACACGGCCAAAATTCGATTCGACACCGCACTGTTGCTTCATATTGCAGGCCTATTCTATAAGCTTCTGTAAAACCTTCCAATATCGCATACAAGAAGGGTTCATGTGAATTGCTCGAATAACCCATCTCAGAGGACTCTGACTGGACTCCATGCTAGATGTAAAATTTGGCCCGACTTTCAACTCCCTTGCAAGCAAATGCATTTGAAAGTAGAGTTCCGCAGGCCTCATTTCTGCAAAAAAGTAGAAGAAACTAGACAGTACATACACAAAAAAGTATAGCAATCAATATATACCAACAAACACCAATGTTAAATACAGTAACCAATGAATATGAACAAACACCAATTGTAAATACAGAATTTGAATCTACTAATCGGCTAGGGGACAACTGTTGAACATCAAAGCCATCCAACTCCACCTTGCCTTGTCAGATAATAGTTTGATTAAATCGGACAAGTTGAGAAAAATAATCTCCCAAAATTTTCTCAATACACCCCAAAGCTTGCAATGATAATCATGGTTATTAAAATCGCAATTTAACTCAAACTCGTTACTATTTTGCATCTTAGAACCTTGGTTTGAATCAACACGCTGACAGACTTGAATTCGTGTAACACTTGCAGAATTGTGTTAACTCACTAACTAGGGAGTTCAGGTCCGAGTGGACGAGTTCAACTGCAACTTCTTTAATTAAATTGAGGTCTACATTGTCGTTTTTGGTTGTAGAAACAAAAGAAAACATCAACTGCATTTGACATCAGGCTCTGACGGCTACTGGTGAGCATAGTAATTCTTCCGTTCGCTAATTTTCACCGCAACATTGTGATTTCTTATCACCACCTCTCTTCACAACAGTTGGTGTTCCTCGTGATGGCAGTGTTCTCAGTTTTTCTTCTATTTATGTTTGCTATTTCAAGTTCCTCTCATGTTGAAGACTCACGTAAGTTCACTGGACAGTTTCTCCTCTCAGCTCTGCGCACAATTTGATGTTGTTGACAACTCCATTCTTTTGAGTTGGCCAGCTCTCACTTAAGTTTAGTTGAAGATAATACAAAGGAATTCGAACGAATTTTTAGAGTTAAATTTCCCTCACTTAGGATCTCACATTGATGATAATTTTAGATACACCATATATAACGTATGAAAGGGAAGAGAAGAAAATCTGAAAAGATATATCTAGGAACTAGGTGCAGCACAAAGAACACAGAACCTTTAAAATAAATTCTATGTATTCTTAACATGTTTGATCGTCATTTACTGTCCTATATTTTTACACAAATTTTTGGGTTGAATTATGGAGATATTTTTTCTCCAAAGGCAAAGATGACTTATGTTCGTTTATTTCCGGCCATGACTGTTTTTCAACAATGGTCTCTTTATCAACTCGATGTCAAAAATGTTTTTTCTCAATGGTGATTTACAGGAAGAAAGAAATGTATATGGAACAACCTCTCGGATTTGTTGTTGAAGGGAAGTCTTCTAGATTTGTATGTCGTTTTCGCAAAACTTTTATGGCCTAAAACAATCTCCCAAGACCTGGTTTGGAAAATTCAGTAGTGTGATTCAACAATTTTGTACGACTCGAGGTGAAGCAAATCATTCAATCTTTTAGCTTCACTCAAGTGTTGGATGTGTCTATTTGATTGATAGTTTATGTTGATGACATTGTTCTTCCAGGTAATGACCACCATGGCATCTCCCAAATTTTTGCCACCATTTCCAAACCAAAGATCATGGCAAACTCAAGTACTTCTTGAGTATTTAGGTAGCACAATCCAACGATAGAATTGTTATATGTCAAAGGATGCATGTATTGGATATTTTGGAGAAAACTGGGTTGATGAATTCAAAACCTATTGACACACTCATGGATCCTAATACCCAACTCCTACCAAATCAGGGACAGCCTATTTCAAATCCTGAACAATATAGAAATTGGTTGGGAAATTAAATTACCTTACTGTTACTCGTCCTAACATTTCCTTTGCAGTCAGTGTGGTGAGCCAACTTCTCAATTCCCCATGTGAAGATCATTGGAATACAATCATCCATATATTAAAGTTCATTAGAGGATCTCCTGGAAAAGGTTTGTTATATGGTTCTAATAACCATACAAAAGTTGTTTGCTATTCAGATGCTGATTGGACAGGATCCTTCTGATAGAAGATCTACCTCCAAGTATTGTGTCTCAATTAGTGGTAACTTGATTTCTTGGAAAAGCAAGAAACAAAGTGTTGTGGCAAGATCTAGTGTAGAAGCAGAATATAAAGCTATGGCCTTAGCCACTTGCGAACTTGTTTGGCTTAAGCAATTGCTTAAAGAATTACAATTTGGAGATGTCACTCAAATAACACTTATATGTGACAATCAAACGACTCTTCACATCAGTTCTAATCCTTTCATTCATGGAAGGACCAAACACATTGAGATTGATTGTCATTTCTTTCGAGAAAATATCATATCTAAAAACATCAAGACTGAGTTTGTTAACTCAAACGATCAGTTGGCAGATATTTTCACTAAGTCTTTAAGGGGACTAAGAATTGATTATATTTGTAACAAACTTGGTACATACGATTTATATGTATGAGAAATAGAGAAGATTGGGAGAGAATATCCCTTGTGTGTGTTGCATACACATAGGGTAATTTATTTATATTGTAAGATATGGGCCAATGCCCTTAATACATAATAGACTAAGCCCAAATAACAGAAACACACATCTTAACATCTAACACTCCCCCTCAAGCTGGAGCATATAAATCATATGTTCCAAGCTTGTTACAAAGATAATCAATTCTAGGTCCTCGTAAGGACTTAGTGAATATGTCTGCCAACTGATTGCTTGAGTTAACAAACTCAGTCTTGATATCTCCAGATATGATTTTTTCTCGAATGAAATGACAATCAACTTCAATGTGTTTGGTTCTCTCATGGAAGACAGGGTTAGAGCTAATATGGAGAGCAGCTTGATTATCACATATAAGTATCATGTGAGTGACATCTCCAAATTTCAATTCACTAAGCAATTGTTTAAGCCACACAAGCTCGCAAGTAGCTGATGCCATAGCTCTATATTCTGCTTCTGCACTAGACCTTGCCACAACACTTTGCTTCTTACTTTTCCAAGATATCAGGTTGCTACCAATAGAGACACAATATCCAGAAGTAGACCTCCTATCAGAAGGGGAACCAGCCCAATCAGCATCTGAATAACAAACAATTTTTGTATCGTTGTTAGGGCCATATAGCAAACCTTTTCCAGGTGATCTTTTAATATACTTCAGTATGCGAACAACTGCCTCCCAATGGTCTTCACATGGGGAGTTTAGAAATTGACTCACCACACTAACTGCGAAAGAAATGTCAGGACGCGTAACAGTAAGATAGTTTAATTTACCAACTAGTCTTCTGTACCGTTCAGGATCTGAGAAAGGCTCCCCCTGATTTGGTAGGAGTTTGATGTTAGGGTCCATAGGTGTCTCAACAGATTTACAATTCATTAACCCTGTTTCCTCCAAGATGTCTAACGCATACTTCCTCTGAGATATGACAATACCATCATTGGATTGTGCTACTTCAATACCCAAAAAGTACCGGAGTTTGCCAAGATCTTTGGTTTGAAAATGATGACAAAGGTGTTGTTTCATCTGAGAGATGCCAAGATAGTCGCTTCCTGTGAGAACAATATCATCGACATACACTATTAAGTAGATACATCCAGCACTCGAGTGGCGATAGAACACCGAATGATCCGCTTCACTGCGAGACATACCAAATTGTTGAACAACACAACTGAATTTACCAAACCAGGCCCGAGGAGACTGTTTTAGGCCATATAAGGATTTGCGAAGACGACATACCAATCCAGATGACTCCCCCTGAGCAACAAAGCCAGGCGGTTGCTCCATATAAATTTCTTCATGCAAATCACCATTGAGGAAAGCATTTTTGACATCAAGTTGGTAAAGAGGCCATTGGCGAAGAGCGGCCATGGCAATGAAGAGGCGAACAGAGGTCATTTTTGCCACTGGAGAAAAAGTATCACCATAATCCAAACCAAAAATCTGTGTGTAGCCTTTGGCAACCAGTCGAGCTTTCAGACGATCAATCGTGCCATCAGGACCAACCTTGATAGCATACACCCACCTGCAACCAACAACAGACTTTCCAGATGGTAATTGGACCAGCTCCCAAGTTCCACTTTCCTGTAAAGCACTTAATTCATCCATCATAGCTTGACGCCAACCAGGATGAGTTAAGGCATCACTCACAGATTTGGGAATTGACACAGAAGAAATGGATGAGAGACAAGTATAAAAAGATGGAGATAATCTGTTGTAATTAAGAACAGTATAATGGGGGGAAGGGTTACGGGTAGAGCGTATACCTTTACGGAGGGCAATAGGCAAGTCAGACTCAGTTGCTGGAGCCGGAGGAGACACATGAGGCGGCACCGGAAGTGAGTCATGAGGGAGACGATTACGGCGACTATAAACCTGAAGGGGTGGAGGTGAAGTATGATCCTGTGGTGAAGGAGAGTCTAAAGAAGGAGAAGACAAAATGGGTGGAGCATCACCAGGAGGATCACATATAAGAGGAATATCAACAGTAACAGGGAGAGGTACAGATCTAGAAGATAGATGTGAAAAGTAAAAAGAAGACTCATCAAAAGTGACATCAGCAGAGATAAAATGACGATTGAGGGAAGGGGAAAAACACTTATAGCCCTTTTGTGACCGTGGAAATCCTAAGAAGACACATTTGTGAGACCGAGGAGATAACTTATCAAGACCAGGACTAAAATCATGAACAAAACATGTAGACCCAAAAACTCGAAGAGGTAATGGATGCAGAGGGTCTTGAGGAAATAAGATAGAATGAGGGATTTTGTTATCTAGGATCGAAGATGGCATGCGGTTGATAAGATAACATGCTGTGAGAACTGCATCACCCCAAAAACGGGAGGGTACTTGACCATGAATAAGAAGTGTACGAGTTGTTTCAATAAGGTGTCTATTCTTGCGCTCAGCCACCCCATTTTGTTGAGGGGTATAAGCACATGAGGTTTGGTGAAGAATGCCATGAGAAGCCATAAACTGTTTAAACGGTTGAGAAAGGTATTCACGGCCATTATCACTACGTAAATTTCGAATAGAAACCCCAAACTGTGTTTTTATTTCATTGAAAAAAGATTGAAAAATAGAAAACAACTCAGAACGATTCTTCATTAAAAATAACCAAGTACATCTGGAATAGTCATCAATAAAGGTAACAAAATACTGAAAACCTAAAATGGACTTAACACGACTAGGTCCCCAAATGTCAGAATGAACCAATGAAAAAGGAGACGACGCCCGTTGTGAGACACTACGAGGAAAGGAACTACGAGTATGCTTCCCTAACTGACAAGACTCACACGACAAACTTGATAATGTGGACAACCTTGGGACAAGTTGTTGTAGTTTGGCAAGACTGGGATGACCGAACTGAGCATGAAGAAGGGATGGTGACTCCATGACAACGCCAACATGTGGAGAAGGGCGGAGATGATAAAGGCCATGAGACTCACATCCTGTGCCAATCATGTGTTTCGAACTCCGGTCCTGCAACCAAACAGAATCTTTAGTAAACGAAATAACACAATTAAGAGTACGAGTTAAACGACTAATGGACAATAAGTTGAAGGGAGACCCAGGCACATAAAGTACATGATCGATGGATATGGATGGAAAAATATTAACAGTACCAATACCATGAGATGAGACTCTAGACCCATCAGCCATTGTTACTGAGGGTAAATTATTCGGACATGACAAGGAAGAAAACAAGGACTTGTTACCAGTGATATGATCTGTGGCGCCTGAGTCAAGGACCCAAGGTCCAAGGGAGTGAGTTAGACCAACAAAAGGTGTACCTGTACGTGCAACAGATGCAGATGTAGTGGAACCAGAGTGCTGATGATCCTCATACCATTTGAGAAATTCGTTAAAGATTGCAGGTTTGTCTACGATATTAGATGAAGTAGGATGGTCTGCAGACGGTGATCGGGGAGGTGGATCAGAATTTGCCATTGCTACAGGTCGAGGAGGACGTCCATGGAGAGCATAACATCTATCAATTTTGTGGCCTAACTTGCCACAATGGTCACATTTTGGACGTCCTTTACTTGGCTTGCGAGACCGACTTCGATCATCACGTTGAGCAGCCATAACAGAGGAATCATCAGTATGAGGGGATGTCTCAGTGACGGGTTTGCTCGGTATACGCAAAAGAGCAGAACAAGTAGAAGTAAAGTTGGGTATGACAGGAGAACCCAAAATCTGATCACGGACATGTGAAACATCATCAGAGAGTCCGTATAATGCCAACAACATGAAGAACTTTGATCGCTGTTCCAATTCTTCAGCAGGAGTGGAAGCAGGAGGTAATATATCATTAAAGTCATGAAGAAGGGCATGAATTTTACCCAAATATTCTGCCATAGGACCAGGATTGCGCGGACCAATAACAGTTAATAGGTCCTGACAAACACCATAAAGACGCTGAGTGTCATTGGTGTATAACAACTTCGCTTGTGCCCATACTTCTGAACATGTTTCATAGGATCGAAACATTTGTTTCAGTGAGGAGTGAATGGTGGACTTTATAACAATGCACAACTGAGCATCAATTTTCATCCAGCGGGAAGTGTCATCTATGGGAGCAGTAGTCACATTTTGAGTAAGATGATCTAAGTACCCTTGACTCTTCAACCAAAGTTTGATGTCGGACGCCCATGTTGCATAATTTGTGCCATCTAACTTGTCAATGGACAAGTGTACATTCACATAATTGGTATATATTGAAGGATCAGAAGATGAGCCACCAATAGAGGTGTTTGTAGACGAGGAAGACGCCATAGGGAAGGAGAAACCCTAAAAATTCAAAGTGCTCCGATTGACGCAACGACCACAGATCCAGAAAGAGGGCGAGGAGGCGATCACGGCGATGCTGATCGGCGGCGGAAAGCTCCGGCGACGCGCCGGCACGCGCGGCGGCAGCGGCGACTCTTGCGGCGGCGCGTGGAGGCGCGTGGGAGGTCCGTTCGCCGCGATCTTCGTACGACGGTGGTCGCCCGGCCGAGACGATTCCGATGGTGTGGTCGCCGGTCGATTCTGGAACTCCGGCGACGGCGGCGGCGGCGGCGGCGACGACGGCGGCGGCGGCAGCGACGGCGGCGGCGGCAGCGACGGCGGCAGTGAGGGGTGCCGGAGACCGTGGAGTTGACTGGAACTATTCCTGTGCTCTAGATACCATATGAGAAATAGAGAAGATTGGGAGAGAATATCCCTTGTGTGTGTTGCATACACATAGGGTAATTTATTTATATTGTAAGATATGGGCCAATGCCCTTAATACATAATAGACTAAGCCCAAATAACAGAAACACACATCTTAACATCTAACAATATGCACCAACTTGAAGGGGAGTGTTAAATATATTATGTTTTATGTTAATTAGGAAAACATAGATGTTAGATATATTACATTTTATTTAATTAGGGAAACATAGGCTTTTGATATTGTTTGATATTGGTAGATATTGTTGATATTGTTTTTAAAAATATCTTCTATTTACCACATTTATGTTTAGTTGCCATATATACTTGTATAATTCTTTATTATAAATATATTACCCTATGGTTTAGATATCAGGGAGAATAATCCTATACCTAGTCTTACTATATTCAATATAAATAATAAGGATTCCTTAGTCCCTTCTTTAATTAAAGGCATGTGGGCACACACACAGAGTAGAAATCATACCTGATGGCCAACTATACCATTCAAGGTGAAGGTTTCTATTCCACCTCTCTTTAGAACCAAGGCTTCCTTCTGCTTGTGCGACTAGTACTGAAACAAAAGGTAAGGGAATAAGTGAAAGTTCATGAACTCGGGTAAGACTCTTTACAGCCTGTGATAGGAATTGAGAGCCATTGCACTGCCGGACAAGTTCCATACAGATGACACCTACATAAAAAGAACAATATGAGTGGATGGATGGACATGAACTAAAGATCCATCTTGATGCATTCCACGAAGAGACGAGGGTAAAAAAGATCAAGAGACAACTAACTTCAACTAGCAGTATCTACAAAGGCATATATAAGTAGTAGTAGTCTCAGTACTAGTAGTAGTAATTTTAATAATAATAGGAGATATTACTTATTCAAATTGATGTTGTTGAGATATTGTGTTAAATGTTATTGAGATTTTTGGTATAATTATGAAAATTATCCATATATGTAATTCAGAAAATTCTTCCATCCTTCCATAATTTCTATAAGTAGATTGATTCTAATATCTAAAGGCATGGGATTGGATCTCTCAGCCTTTTTGTGTGTGCCTATATAAAGTTAGTTAAATGAAGCCCCTTGCCAAAAACAAATACTTACCATGACACAGAAAGAGGCAACTCTCAAAACCCGCTAATGAACAAGCATGTTTCATGAACTCTTCTGCTGAGAATAAATCCCTCTTCTGGAAGGAAACCATTCCTCTCACTAGGTTATATGCTGCCATCCACATATCGCACAACTTTCCACTTCTCTTCACACATTCTTCAAAGTTCAAGTCTGTGGCATTTGAATCAATTTGCAGCTCATATCGACATTCCATAAGTTTGAGACAGATCCAACCGATGTGATAATCTGTCTTGAGCTCCAAACACAACATATATTCCTTTTGAAAACTTGGATGATCACCTTTCATGGCATACACACGGCATAATAGTAGATGTGCAAAGAATAAATAATCATCAGGAAGCAAAAGTTCAGAAGCTGTTTCTGCGTGGGTGATACAGGTCATATGATTCCGACATTGTAAACTGACCTCAGAAGCACAAAGTAGAAGTTGAAAGTATCTATATTGAAACAACAATCCTGTCCCACTATACAATTCATTTGAAAGAGCTGCTTGAGTTAAACGATTTAGTATGCCACAATGATGCTGAGGAAATCTCTGTTCACGTGCCCTCTGAAGACAGTTAAGAACAAGCAAGTAGCGGGCATCATGATTCCATGGTTTCTGATGAAAGCACCTGCAATTTTGAGATGATACCGTAACATGATTAGTCATGGCCAAGGATGTCCAGGATACCTTGAATCGAGCCACCACACTGTTTACATTCTCCCAGGTTTACACCCAAGAAAAAAACATATAATTCTTGTACTCAATTTGACCACAAGAAATACTTATTTCCCCACATAAAGCTAAACAAAAAGGTATAGCATAAACATATATGAGAACTTATAAAGGAAAAAAATCAAATTTTCCAGGGCAATTATGGGGCATAAAAGAAAAAAATAATACTTCTGCAGGTATCTGATAGCTCCAGGATGACTAGAACATTGTTTAGCACAAGATGGAAAAGTGGACTTTGGACTGCTGTTGCAAGTGGTGTAGCAAGCAACTGCTCCTGCACCATGGACATCAGCAGCTGATTTGAAACCTTTTTTATCAGAAAGATCAAGATGGTCCAGTTTACAGCACCTCATTGCCACATGATAATTGTTTAGCTCTTTACTGGTTACCAAGAGGTAGCCAAGAAGGTTCCTGCTCCCAGAAAAATGTACAATAGAAAGGATGTCAGCAAAAGCATAGCTAGCAAGATGGGACTAACATTATTGAAAAATTAGCGCAAAGAAAAAAAGGAATGACAACTCATTTCCAAACACCAGGAAGGATGTTTATTGGATTTTAAAAGCATGAAAGAGTAGCTTGATATATTTCTTTCTATAGCTAATTTACAAGTTGTTAGATGTAATGGGCCTAGGCCCATCTCTTTTGTATTTTCTTATTTATAAATGCATAACCCTATGTGATCTACACATATTACAGATTCAGCTTATGTCTCTCTCTCCTTTATTCTAACATAATATCTGGAGTTTGGTTTATTTTTTGCCTCCCTAGTGAACCCACCATTCACCGATGCTAATTTCTTTTTCAAAAATTGTTCCTTTCAATTTTCAGTATTGCTCATAGTTTTCTTTTTTCCAAGCCACTTTTCTGCCACCACCCAATATGGTCCTGTTCGTTTGGTCCAGCAACACCACGTTTGTGATCAGGGCTTCAATGAACCAGCAAGCATCACCCCAACTCTCATCACCGCCGCCACCGCTTTCCGTTGTGCATGCCAATGCATCTTGCCTCCTCTACAGTGGTAACCACCTGCATCAAACTTCTCTCTAAATCCTCTTTCTGGATCTGTCACTTTAATTTTGATTGAAGTTCATTGGAATTTTTTCAACTCTTTTAGGGTTGGTTCTTTCTTTTCTTGGTAATTATTTTTGTTAGAAGTCTCATATTGACTAGAGATAAGACCAATTTATAGTATATAAGTGGGTGCAAACCTCACTTTACAAACTGTTTTGTAGGTTTGAGTTAGACTTAAAGTTCACTT
Source organism: Vigna umbellata (assembly GCF_029865625.1). NCBI lineage: Eukaryota > Viridiplantae > Streptophyta > Magnoliopsida > Fabales > Fabaceae > Vigna > Vigna umbellata. Next base: position 9,268,451 of record NC_142174.1, on the reverse strand, counting down.
CACGGTTTTGTAGGGTTGGGTTAGGCTTAAAATCTAAAATCTACCAATAGGGACTCAATTGAAAAGTTTTTTAAATATTTTAGGACTTATTGACTGAAGAATTTAATAGAGACTCAATTAAAAGTTCCAAAATTTATCATGGACTTGAAACTTAATTAGGCCTATTTTATTTAATCTGCATTGCAATTTACATTCCAGTTCTGCACTTTAATCTTCTAGTTTTAGTAATGTTCATGTTCCATATTTTGCTCGTTGCACATTTCTCTTTTTGGTCAAATTCTGTTTTGTTGTTGCAATCATCAATACACCAAGTTTACTGCACTTTACTTGTCTTTAATTCTTAACTGCTCCATTCTAGTTCCCCTTGCAATTTCCATTTCAATGTCACAATCTCTGTTCACATTCCCATTTTAGTTGAACTTTTGATTCTAACTTTACAGCTTTCATTTAACTATGGTCCTTATGTTTTAAATTGTTCCAGCTTTTAGTTTTTATTGGTCACTGCATTTGCATTTGAAGACCCCTAAAATCTTCATTTTAATACAATCAATGAACTCATTGCACTAGCATTCCTTGGACTGACCTAGTTTGACCTCTATGCTGCATTAGTAAGGGGTTAACTTAGTTTTATTTGAAGAAGCTTATGCAGCTGAGCTTTGTTCAGTTATACACAAATTTTTGGGTTAGACTATGGGTGACATTTTTTCTTAAATCACAAAGATGGCCTTTCTTTGCTTGGTTGCTCTTTAACATTGGCCGCTTGGATGTCAAAAATGTCCATAAGTATGTTTTATCTCGTAAATTGAATAGTTTCATTGTTGGCCAAACAGAGTTCATCATATGCCTCCTCGGTTTCTCTCTTCTCAACGGAATGTTTGTGATAGGAACCCAAAATTGAAAAGAGAGAAAAGAGTAATATTCTTTATTGTATAGAGTGTATAGAACACAAAACACAGGAGAGCACTCTCTCCTCCAAGGGTTTCCCCTTCACAAAGAGCCAAAGCTCAATCTACAAGATTATCCAAAAATTCCTTCACACAAGAGCTTCCTGCCTTCTTATATAGGCCCCCCAACCAACTAACCAAAACTCCCAACTAATTCCTAAACTGTTTCCTTTTATTCTGCACACATTACCCATTATAACCTATCACATTATATCTTATCAGTTTGGCCCATCCTTTCCTTTTAAGGAGAAAACAAGCCAAAAAATAGTTGGTCCAAACACTACCTTAGAGTGCATGTTTGAACAACTATGATTTGTTATGACAACCTCAGCTCCATGGCTTTGAGTCACAATCTTATTCCACATTCCAGGACCAAACACATGGAGCTATACATTTGTTACGGGAGAAGGTTCTTGATAAGTTACTGGTGGTAATTCATGTTCCATCTAAAGATCATCAATCATATATACCTACTAAGCCATCATACATTATTCTATGACCTAAGAGATAAACCCAGTGCCTAGTTTCTCAGTTTCAAATCACTTAGAGCCTGAAGGGGGAATAATAGTGTATAATTTTGTTCTCCATATGTGCCAGTAGCTAGTCAACTCTTAGGTTGCTTGTATCAGTTGCTATATCCAGAACATAATAAAAAATGGAACTTACAAGCACATAATTATCAAAAGGATGGTGTATGATGATTCTAGCATTAATACTAGTGGGATAGGGCTATTACTTAGCCAAATTTGGTATGTTATGGGATTGTACTACTTACAACCCATCAGTATATTTTCAGTTCATTAATCTTAACCTTCTTCTTTTCTAACTCTAACCTATTATCACGAACCATACTAAAATTCAGTGAAACTATAAGGATTAAAATATAAATCAAAACATGAAATCTATGAAATAAATATTCTATTTGAATACTAGTCTTCGTTACAAAAAATCTACCTTATCAAACTATAGTTAGGGAACATGTGCATAGCTTTTTTCAGATGAGCAACTCCACTCCGAATGTCAAGGCTATCAGACTCATTTTTCACCTGTCCAAACCATACAATGACATTTTCCATTTTATCTTCTTGATGGTGGAGTAAAGGAAACAGGAAGAATCAAAATTAAGAGGCAAAAAAATACCAGTTTACTAAGTGCTATTAAAAGGTGCATCCCAGCAATTTCTTCATAATATTTGAGGAAATATCGGCTACCAGTGACAACAAATTCAAGACGATTTTGTCCATCAAGAGCATGGATAGCTGACATGACAAAACTAACTTTTGAACTTTGAAATAGATCCTTTGGCATTTTCACAATGGTAGTGATAACGGCATCCAGTCCACATATGTAGTATACTAATCTACAAATGAAACAAATGGATGTTGCCACAGAAGTCCTTTGCATAGAAGACAGAGTTGCAAGAAGGCTTCTGGCTACCGTGAGAGCCAAATCATTTTTACCAAGTTGCCACAAAGAGAAAGCATATACTTGTAAACCTTCTTCATCAAGTGCCCCTAAAAATATATCATGCAATGGTGTTAACAAAAATGAAAAATTCAAATAAATTTTCACGCCACTCTCTCAACATCCTTCACAAAACAAAACAAAAAAAAAGTAAATAAATAAATATAGACTATAACATACACAAAACATCCCCAAATCACATGATTTACATTTGGCACAGTTCAATCTAACACAGCTTTGATTCACTTCATAAATCATTCTTATGAATTATGGGGGGGAAACAGTTAGCAAACATATCATGAATGAAATTAATTTTAGCAAGAGTGAGTTCACATTCAAACCCAATATTTGTATGATAAAAAAACAATTAAATTGAAGAACCCTAACAGGTAAATTGCAAAATCTGGATCAAAACCTTCTTTATTCAAATTTTCACATTCCTGCAAAGCATCAGCTGCATTCCCTGCCTGTATCAAATAGAACACATTAGCGAATATCACTTAGGGGTTTCAGAGATACAAGATTGAGAGATCTTTAGTATAGTTCACCTTAGAAAGTGTTCTGGCCAAATTGATTGATATGTCCCTCATATGTGTGTTTTGAATACTCCATGAGCCAATGTTAAATGCATGTCGTGCTAACCTATAAAATGTAGCAGCAGACTTATAATCATTTCGAGCCTCACAAACCAGCCCATACAAATTATGGGATTCAGGATAGTGAGGAGAATGTTGCACAGCCTGCTGAATAGCTCCAAAAACCTGTGATGAGTAACAGCATTGACATGAATTTCAATGTAGGCAGTGTTTTCAAAAGAAGCACCACCACAGAAAATCACCAATCTTCTATATAATCTAACCTGTGAAGATGAGAGATGTCCACTCAACAAAGCAAGCTTAGTAAGCCCAAGTTGGAATTCAGCTAACTGCATAGTAATTGAAAAAATAATTTAATGCAACACAAGCAGAGAAAAATTTTGGCTAAAATAATGTATCTGATAATTTCTTCTTTTCCATCCTATAGATCTGAACCAAAAAATTCTCATATTCAACTACAACAGGAATGAGAAATATACACCAAATCCTAACAACAGGACTATATGTTGGTATGTGGATGTATGTATGCATGTATGAATATCAGTACATTTCATGTTAACTAATAGGAATTAGTATATTACAGGCATTATCCGCACAGCTCGTGAACAGCTCTCAAATGCCTCATCTGATTCAAGCTCCCTACTGTACAAAGACGACATATGGTTAGAAAACCAGTAAGATTGATTAAACTAAATTTAACATGGTATTGCTACATGATAATGCAAAAAATATATGAAAGAGGAACTATACCTCATACAAGACTCAACTGACATGCTTGCCCATGGCAATGCAAGTTCAGGATCAATACTTCTAGAACGATCAAACATTTGTCTTGCCAATTGCTTTTCATCAGCTTTACGATATAGCTAAAAACATTAAGACACACAAGCTCAAAAAATTGCACCAAGAACAGTCTAAATGTCTTTCATATGATGTTGTGCATCACTATATGTACCAAAGGCGCAAAGATTGCCATGATGTTATTCGTTCTTCACCAAACAAGATATAGGTTTCAACTTAAAGAATGTAATTACGGCAAAAACAAAAAAAAAAATCATGATGTTATGCATTTGGCAGTTTGGGCGGAAACAATCTGTATTAGAAGCTCAATATTGGGTTGGGGAAAACTGACTCTATTTTAATCACCAAGGTGAACTGAGAGCTCGTAAACAGTGTTAAACTATACAAAATAGAGAGCCTTTGAGCTGAAATGGTGTTTCTAAGACTGCATAAGTGTTTATTCATATTCAGAAAATGAAATCAATACAATAAATAAAAGAGATTTTGTAACCCCTAGTAATAAAGATATGATACGGGGAATATGTAAAAAATGCTCCTAATAATAGATATTAGAAAGATATTCCTGATTATAAAAGCTTTGAGTCTTATTTCTATAATTACAACAAACACAGAAATAGCTTTTGACCAGAATAACAAACAAAAGGAAGGAATTGACTCTAAAAGAAGACCGGAACATATTTATCGCACTAATCATTGAATCAACGGTGGGGTAATCAGGTGAGGCCACCCAAGCCCTTTCAGAGTTGAGGGGCTTGGAACACTGTTTTGGATCACAAGAACAATGCAAAGCCAGGTCTTATATCTTAGGCAAATATGCAATCAGCATATTTCTCTCTTCATGTCGTCCTTATGGAACGGAAGCTTGATATTCATCAACTTCAACCATTGACAGAGGTTCAATTTGCCATGATACAATGAAACAGACTAAAGTACAACTGCACAAACAACAATGCTTTGTTTCATTGCGAGGTATGCCACTCACACATAAGATTTAGCAGAGTGGAGCCACTCACATTGTCATGTGTATAATTTCACTTTTTTTTTGGTGGGCAGGGGGGAGTTAGAGCATTGTGACACTAGGTCATATTACACCTCGGAGAGAAATGAGTGTGGTAGCAAGGAATCAATCCCTCATGTAAGAAGCATTGAGTGCAAAGTAAATATATTTTGTAATCACCTACATATGTGGCAAATAGTGCAGAAAGAAAGAAAAGGGATGAGGTTGAACATGAAAGAAGGCAGAAAAAGAGGGGGATCATAAGAAATTGATAGGAAAAGGTATGGCATTGGCAATAATTTTTGTTCATCAACAGCGTTCTATATTTATTTTCACTTTCCAAAATATTTGTTCTGTCATACTGACGAGAGCTAATCTCAACTGTTTCCTATCAGTATTGGAAATCAATTATAATTGCCATTCTGACGAAAGCTAATCTCAATTGTTTCCTATCAGTATTGGAAATCGATTATAATTATTAAGTATCCTTCTCTTTTCTGTCGTATCAACTAAGAAAAGTAATTATATTATAGGACCAACCACTAAGGACAATGGAAATTATCAAGTCAGGTTGTTACGGTTTGTTGATGACATCTGTCAATACCTTCCCAAGGTATCCCCAAGCAACAGCTAGAGATACATTCAATTGCAATGCTCTGATCAAGGCATGCTGATTTAGTGCGTTATGATCAGACAGACATCCCAATGCCAGCCAGAACTCATAATTGTCACCTTCAAGTAGCAATGCTCCCATAGACATCCTCTCTGCCATCATCCTGCTTTGACAACTAAGTTGAGGGGAGGGGAGCACTATAGTCAAGGTCATTTAAAATAATTTGATTGCATAGAATGTACCGTGCATTTATGTCTTGCTTGTAACCTTTGTCTAGTGAATTTATAAGATCGGAAGTTACAGCAATGTCAGCATAAATGTTTGCTTGCCATGGAGACAAATGCAAGGCTCGTTGATATGAAAATTTGGCATGTCTTGCAGCAAAAAAGCAGGTCCTCCTCCAAGAATTTATAGAAGCACTGAAAGCTTCCTTATTAGATTCCAATTCTAGAAAATCATCAATCCAAGGATAGCATCTAGCATATGCAAGCTGCAACAGTCCAAAATAAAATAAAATTGAATAATACATCAAGTAAAGAAAAATCCATGCCATCATATATATTGCCAAGTATTTACTGCACCGCTTCAACCAAAAATACCTATAGAAAAAAAAAATTAAAACAATAGAAGCTTTTCAGGACTGAAGAAATAATACCTGAATATCAGCAAGTAGTTTCCAAATACATGAGAAGTTTCTGAAAAAATAAGCACTTGCCCTTGCAACCTCAGATGCTTCCTGCAGTCAATTCAACGATGTTTCCTAAATGTTGTAAAAATTGAAGTGTCTAACTTAATAAGAAACAACATATTAGTTATAAAAAACAAAAAATTGAGGAGAAAAACCTCTAACAACGAAGCCCCCCATCTATATGCTCCTAGATTGATGCAGTCTTTTGCCAAACCAAGCAGCCCCAAAGAAAGTCCATATTGTGCAGGCACGCACTGTGGTGAAATCTCCAAAGCTTGTCGAAATTGTTCAACTCCCTTCTCGTAGAAAGACTCAGTTTAACATATCATCAATAAACAAAAACAGGTGAACACTAATAGAACAACTTCATCACACATTTGTTAAATACAGTACACTTATATTTGCCAAGTATGGGTTAGGACAGACTATTCTATACTGTCTTCTACATTTCCTAGGTGCTATAATTTGATAAATTATAAAAAAACTAAACGTAAGTCCAGCCATAACCACCAGAAAAAAAAAAAAAATATATATATATATATATATATATATATATATACCAAATTCAAAGTCCAACCAGATAATGCTAACTAAAAGCCCTAGAATCCATCTATTAGTTTGTATCAAAGGAAAAATTTTCACAAATGAGGAACTTCTGTTACAATGCCTATGTATACTGCAGAATATCACCAAGAGGTCAGTTATAGCTGTCTAACAAATGACAGTTATAAATGACTTTAACAGAAAACTGACAAGGAAAAAATACCTAACTATTTTTCAAGGCTGAAACCAGATTGTATTTCACTACTTGTATGAGAATTCTCTATCACGAGAACAAATAGCTTACATTTTGCAGTCTAATGAAAAAGAGGAACAAGCTATGAACCAAATGTGATAAAGATATTTCCACTTTCAACCACTGAAAACAACAAAGTTGGTCGGGAAAGGCAACAGGATAATGACTAGTAATTAGCTTAGCGTACCTTGCTAAATGAACCAAGAGTCAAAGAGATATTTCCACTTTCAACCAGAGAAAAAACCATGGTATCATCCAACTCAATCGCACGGCCATAAGACTGATGGATAGAAATTGGGGGATCAATCTTCCAGATGATTTAAAAGAAACTGAAGCAAAGTGATACCTTTATAGCTGCAGTAAACCTGCCCAGCCGCTGATAAGCAAGACCCAGAGCCTAAAAAACTTTTAAATACTTATCAAAAAAGGTCCAAAGCCTAACAAAATTTTCAAATATTTATAAGAAAAAAATAGGGAACGGTAAATTCAATGAAAGAACAGAGTTCTGAAAATTACTTCCCACAAATTAGCACATGTAGGATAGCCTCTAAGGGCATGTTGAAGACTCTGAACAGCTTCACACCATTTCTTTTTGTGAACCTGTAAGTTAATGAATAAAAATCAATAAATGTCAGTCTCAGCCTGAGTTAATTAAAGAGAGGTTAATTGAGGATATAGACAGATGTCAAAAGAATTTTTTTTTGCAAATTAAATTGTTTGATCTGGCTTTGATAGGAATAATGTGTAGAATGCAGTTGTTAGGCGAGTCTACAGAATACAGAAGAGTGTGGTATACAGAAAAGGCGAAAGCTGACTTAATAAATTCTTGAAAAATAGAAGAAATCGAAAGAAAGAAAAACCTGCAAGAAACCCAATCTTCGGAAAGCCCAGAAAGCTCTCGGTGACATTTCAGAAGCTTCCCGGCATACGACCACCTCTAAACTATCATTTCCACATTGGTCAAGTAAATTGCACAGAGTTTCCTGATGTGAAAAAAATAATGAAAATCAGAGTTAAGTGACGGAAAGGAAAATCATCACTTCATTTTTCCATAATGTTGATTATTGAACCTTTCAAATGGAACAGACGAGAAAATACGAAGCTTACCCCAGACTCAGAATCATCCGGATTGAGAACAACAGCTCGTTGGTAACACTTAATAGCTCTCGGAATGTCAAGGGAAACGTTGGCGTAATAATGGCCTAGATATTTGAAAGATAGCCCATTCTTAGGGTTTAATTTGGCCGATTGTATAAAATATTCAGCCGCTTTTTCCTTCCCTTCTCTTCCTTTTTCCCATAAGAACACACCCTGAATCATAGTTTATAAAAACAAAAATAACTTGAAAGTGCCGCAGAGGGAATAAAGAAAAGGGCAAGAGAAATGCATACAATATCAAAATGTATGGAGGCGTCATCTGAGGACTCCTGCAAGCGTTGGAATAGATGTTCCGCCCCTTCTTCCTCCTGAGTCTGAGGGAAAAAAAAAAGAAACTGAGAGTAAGTGACCGGCACCGATGATATGACGAAGATTGATGAAATAGAAAAGCTAAGAACACACCCTGAGTGTTTCGGAATCCATGGGACCCAAGTCCTGTCTTGGTCCCGTTCTTGACACACTGCTGCTCGACTCCGCCCCGGATGCAAGCAATACTGCGAGAGCACCCTTTCCACTTCGCACTAACTATTAAATAAGGTTTAATACGTATTTTGGTCCCTCTTTTCGTAGGGTCTCTTCAAATTGGTCCTACTTTTTTTCAAAAGTTCACTAAAATCCCACTTTTCGCAAAAACGATGCACGTTAGTCCTTTTTTAGGTTTAATACGTATTTTGGTCCCTCTTTTCGTAGGGTCTGTTCAAATTGGTCCTACTTTTTTCAAAAGTTCCCTATTTTGATCCCTATTTTGATCCCTCTTAGTAAACTTTTCATATTTTGGTGAGTTGTACATTTTGATCCCTCAAAAGTTCACCTCAACGAAAAATGTACAGCTCACCAAAATACGAAAAGTTCACTAAGAGGGATCAAAATAGGGATCAAAATAGGGAACTTTTGAAAAAAAGTAGGACCAATTTGAACAGACCCTACGAAAAGAGGGACCAAAATACGTATTAAACCTAAAAAAGGACTAACGTGCATCGTTTTTACGAAAAGTGGGATCTTAGTGAACTTTTGAAAAAAAGTAGGACCAATTTGAACAGACCCTACGAAAAGAGGGACCAAAATACGTATTAAACCATTAAATAATTTTGGCTTAAATCCGTCTTCCGTTTCATATCTACTTGATTTATATACATAAAGAGAGAGGGGCGTTAAAGTGTTTTTTTTTTCTTTATTTTTATTTAACGAAAATTAAAATTAATTTTTATTTACAGTTTTGGTTTAATTTAGTTTTAAAATTACATTAATTTAGTCTTTTTAACCTTGTAAGATTTATTTTATGATATTTTATTAAAAATTTATGATACAGGTTTAAATGTACTCAGTATGTTTGAGTTTGTCCAACAAATATATTATAAATAATAACTTGAGACGAATGTAAATCTAAATAAATTATTTATGTTGTAAAAATAGAAGACTATGATAGTTGTAAAAGGTGTGAATATGTCTACCTAATGAATTTCTTAGTGTTAAACTTTATTTATGACATAAAACTCGAAACAACATGAACCTAGCTTATTGATATATTTCTTTTTCAAGCTAGTTAAAATTGAAGCATCCACGACAATTGGGATGAAGGATTCTGAATATGAGAATGGAAATGAAAGTGTCATTGGATGTGTGGTGGAGCTTGTGTGAATAGAGGTAGAAAAAATGTCTTGTGGAGGGAAGGATGATGGTGAATGATGAAAGGAAAGGGGCATGGAAGAAGATGGAGTGTAGAATGAAGGTGGTGACGGAGGATGATAGTGATGTCTGCGTTGGAGTAAACAGATGGAAGAGAAAAAGATGGTAATGGAAGTGAGTGTGGATGGAGTGTGGATGGATTAAGAGGAAAATGAAACACTTCGAAAACAATTATTTTAATATATTTTAGATTGAATATTTTGGTACTTTTGGATTTAAAAATATCTTATTTTTTACCGATTTAAAAATACATTTCCAAATTTCAAAAGGGTTAAATATGTTTTTAGTCCCTAAACTATTGGCCGTTTCTGGTTTTCGTCCCTCTTTCAAAGTAAGGTACAATTTAGTCCTCATTCTTTTCGAAAGGTTCGTTTTATTCCTCGAAAACTAAACACTGTTTAAAAATTTGGTCCTCATTTAGCAACAAATGAAGACTAAAACCAAAATTCCGAAGACCAAATTGTACCTTACTTTGAAAGAGAGACGAAAATCACATACGACTGATAGTTTAGAGACTAAAAACATATTTAACCCATTTCAAAATATAGAAGAAAAAAAATAGAACAGGTATTTGGAAAAACATTTTCAAATTTGAAAATATTTTTCGGAACATTTTATTTAAAATGTATTCTTTTATGTCTTTCAAGTCAATATTCTAAAATATATTTATAAATCTGCATGTATTTTCCAAACCACTCGTCCTAAAAAATATTAAAAATAAAAATAAGGTGATGTAGGAAACTTTATCGTTATTTTAATGGGAGATAATTTCGACTTTTATAATACGATAAGAAAAAAGGAAGTACATTAAAAGTAACCGTCATTAACGCATAATTTTTTATTTTTGTTCTTCTTGTATCTTTATTAATTGCACCCTGTATTGTATTAATAGAACATGATATATCATATCATCATTGTCATGAGGTGAATAAGAGAGATAGAACACACAGTGAAAAAAATAATTAGGTTAAAACATTTGAATGGTGCTTATATTTATTTGGTCTTTATTTTCTTAAATGTGTAATAAATAGATTATTTATGAACAAAAACAATTTAAAAATTACTGAGGTGCAATGTTTATTGAAGTACGTGATGCATTGTTTGCTTTAACATTTAAATTAAGTCCTAACATTGTTCGTCTTCATCTTCGAACATTGTCCAGTTAAGGTATGTCTTGTTGTTATTCGTTCAACACTTGCAATGGGGAAGAATGTAATAAAGAAATAAAGAAATGTGTGAACATGTGGAAAAAATAGAAAAAAGGGATAGTTGTGAAAGTCCGAAAAACTAATGAGTACAATTGTGTTGAAAATAAAAGAAAATGATGTTAAAAAGATAAAAATATCAAAAATAGAGAAATATGTTTTTATGTTGGAAAACTGGCTGAAGGTATTAATGAAGATGGTGTTTGTTATTTGTGTTTTAAAAGTAATTGTAATATTAATGTTGATGAAAGTTAAATGATTTATTGTAAAAAGTTTATGTAATGCATCAATTCCCCCATTTTTAAGAGGTGGTTAATCCCTCTGAGTAAGTGTCATATTTTTATTTTTATTCTTTAATCTTTTTAAATTTATGTAATATTAGAAGTTAGTAATTATTCTGGAAAATTCAACTGCTTATGAAAAAATTCACAATTTGCTTGTGCATTTCTCTAGTTTTAATTTCACACTTTAAAGAAAATTCACATGTTGCGAAAAAAACCACAACTCAATTGTGAAACTCGCTAGCATGCATTTTGTTTCTCTCAAGACAAATCCACAGGTTATGGAGTTCCCTGGTTTCAACTCTCCATCTTGGAGCAAAATCCATAAATTGTGGAAACTTACACAGCTAAGTTATGGGGTTCGACCTTCAATTTCTATCTGTTGTGGGATTTTGAGTTGGATTCACAACATGAGATTATTCTTGAGGAGGGTGGGGTGCATATGTTGGTGCCAATGGTGTAGTGTCTTGTGTTTGTGGTATTGTGGGCAAGTTTTTTGTTATGTCTAATTACGTTGCATACACCACATTTTTTTTTCTAAACCCTTCTTTTCATATTTCAGTATCATTCTTCTCTATCTCACATGCCTAAAGTCGTCTCTTTTTCTTAGGTCTTATTGTCATTATTCTTTTATTTTGGGGAAATATATTTGGATATAGTGTAATTTCTCACACGTGTTGACCATTGATAGGATAAATGATTGAATAATAGGTCTCTTCATATGTTATCCTCGTGAACAAATGGTCAATGAAGTCTTCTCCATCTAAATTAAGAAATTTCATTGCAGCAAGAGCGTCACAACAAAGAATTACACTAATGCTTCATTTTCTACACGTGTGGTCCATTTTATCAATATCAACGACAAATTGGTTCCTAAATTGAGATACATGCCTTACTTCAAATAATTTATTTGCTGACCATCTGTCATGTATACAAAGGTACAACACAGTTTTCATTACAATACTCATGATGTAAAAAGATGTTAATAGCTTTGATTAAAGTTACCTTGGTCCAACATTTGGTTAAGCTTGATTCCTTTTGAAGTTTATTTAGCACTTTGTGGCAAATAGAGTCTCGGTATGATGTCATCTCTGTCATGTTCGTAGCCTATCTTCTCATATTGTAAACCCTAATGTCCTTTAACATGCGAGGTTTAGACCTATTATGAACTATTACACTATTAAAACCCTCACACGTATTGTTCACAAGAGTGTCACACTGTGATCTAGGGATGAATCTAAGTAAAACCCGATTTAATGTATGTTAATGAGTACAAGTGTATAAAGTATGGACCACAAATGTATATTAGTATTTATTGTTACTTGTATGGAATAACAAACAAGTAGTTAAAGACATCCAAATTGGTCTCTTTAATGTTCCTTGTCTCACTCTCCCAATGTTGTGGATATGTAGCACTTGTTGCCCTCCACATGAGACATTCAAGATTTTTTTTTTCGGAATTTTCTGTCAAAAATCTGAATACAAATGTAGAACACAAAATCTTTGTTCTACTTGCAGCAAAAGTTCTTAAATGTTGATTTCGCGTTTCACGAATTGCACACCAACCACACCTCTAATTACACAGCTTAGGTGAAATGTTTAAGTTAAAGTAAAGATCCTAAAGAACCCTAATTGAGTTTTGGTTAAAACAAGCAAACTTTTAATCGCAGAAAAACAACCAAAAGTTTTATACACGTCGTGGCACACCGTTAAGTAGATCATACAAAAAATAATATAATTGGTGTTCAAGGATCAAATCCAATAATTTCATTAAGAAGAATGACAAAAATGAAGTAAAGTTTGGAAGATAGACTAAAACAAAAGACGTATAATAATTTAAGGAAAAAAAAATATTTAACAATTTTTTTAAGATTAAATACGTTTTTATTTTTAAGAACTTTGAAATAAAATTAGAATATATTTATATTTTAAACTTTTATACATTTTTGTTATCAAATTTTAAAATTAATGAATATGATTTTTTAAATTTAATTAATATAATTTAAGAGATTAAAAAATTATTTTAAAGGTTTGAAAATTTGACAAATTATATTTTTGTGACAAAATTCCGGAAATAAAAAAAAATACTTTACTATTTTTTATTATATTTCCCCGGGGAAAATCTAAATTATGTATAATTTAAAAACATTTCAAATTACATAATTTAATTTTTATACTAGATGCTATAATTCAAAATTTTAAAAATATTTTAAATTATACAATTAAAAACATTTTAAATTATATACATTTTGCATTATATAATTTAAAACATGTTTATAAATCCTTAAATATAGATTATATAATCACTACACTAAACAGATAAAGATATTTTTCCAAATGTTACAACCCAAAATTCTAAAGCAAAAATAATTTAAAAACCATAAATAACATAGGAAAGTGCTAGAAGAAAACATGAACGAAAAAATTGACTCAACAAGTGTACACAGTTTCTCAACCCTAAATTTTATTAATTGGTTAATATTTCATACTAATTATGTAGTTGGTTTTAAGTTTTTAATATTGATTCAAAATAAAACATAAATAAACGTAGAAGACTCGGTTCTCCAAAATTACCAAGTTCAAATCCTCTCCTCTACGGTCCACTGCACTCTCACAGCAGCATATTGAATATCCATCTCAGAGACGGAGCCTGGAGCTTGAAGCCTGAGCTGCTTCAACTATCTGAATTTCTGAACTCATCCATTCGTCAGCGCTGCTAGAATTAAAGTGAGATTTCTCTCTGTCAACTTTTTCCATGACCTGGATTTTCCACCGATCTACATTTCTCTTCGTTTTTCTTCTGAAGCGATATGCGATATGGAGACCGATAATTACTTTTGCCTGGTCATAAAGTCATTGTATTGATTCAAAACTAGCTAGACATTTAAAACATTAGGTGTTTACCTCCAGTCTTCTTTCTCTTTTTGTAGTTGAAATTCTGTTGAATAGCATTTACCCCTTTCCAGATCTTATTTTCTTTTTTCCGCCGAGATATCCGGAGGCTGAAAAGTGAAAACTTCAACCTCTGCCCTTTTTGCCCACCTTACACCTTTTGCTTGACTACATTACAAAGGCTCGAGGTCTGAGAGCTCTAGATGAAACCTCAATTTGTAATTAAAAGGCTAGTTAGTTTATATTTGCTTCTGCTGGTGTTCAGCAATCAAGAGAATGATTATTGGCCACTTTGGTTATTACGTGCTTGATTTGTGCATTTCCTTATGATCTAGATTGTTAAATACTCGGTGCTTTTGCTTGATAATTACTGAATATTTGATTTTCCCCCCTATTATTATTGTTATTATTATTATTATTATTATTATTATTATCATTATTATGTTTCTTGACTATCATTGTTTGTGGTAATTATAGATTGTTTAATGGAAAGTGGAGGGAACTCCCTTCCGTCAGGGCCAGATGGTGTGAAGAGAAAGGTTTCATATTTCTATGATCCAGAGGTTGGAAACTATTATTATGGGCAGGGGCACCCAATGAAACCACATAGAATTCGAATGACGCATGCTCTTTTAGCCCACTATGGATTGCTTCAACACATGCAGGTTCTGAAGCCTACTGCTGCCAAAGATAGGGACCTCTGCAAGTTCCATGCTGATGATTATGTGGCCTTTTTGAGAGGCATCACCCCTGAAACACAGCAAGATCAATTAAGACAATTGAAGAGGTTTAATGTTGGTGAAGACTGCCCTGTATTTGATGGTCTTTACTCTTTCTGCCAGACATATGCAGGAGGCTCTGTTGGTGGTGCTCTAAAATTGAACCATGGAGTATGCGATATTGCAATAAATTGGGCTGGTGGTCTGCATCATGCAAAGAAGTGTGAGGCTTCTGGGTTTTGCTATGTTAATGACATTGTGCTGGCTATTTTGGAACTTCTCAAAATACATGAGGTTTCCCAAATTTAATTTCCCACATTATATCATTGATTTATGACTGTTCTCATTTTAATTCAGGTTGAATTTATTCCTTATATGACCAACAATTGTAATTGATTTCAAAACTGGAACTGTAATTTAGAATAAAGAAGTGAATACGTTCTAGAGAACAATGGTTATGCAGATGGGTTACAATAGCCTAGTGGTTTGTGGTAGTTAGTAAGGGAAGTATATAGATACTATTACACTCATGAGTAGGATTTCTTTTTTGGATCTTTTGTAATTAACTATTCTATAGTTGGAAATGGAACTATTCCCTTGGCAGAGAAATACCATAGTTTGTTTCTTTGATTTCTATCTCTTTCCTTTATCTCTCAATTTTTCATTACACTTTGAGGGCCTATCAGTTGGTCTGACTTGCCTTGTTTTGAGTCTGGTCAGTGTGACTAGTAACTGTGGAAGCTAGGGTGGACTCTTTGATGAAGTTCCTCAGAAGTTGGTGTTGCAACTTGCTCGTATGGAGGAAATCAAGAAGTTCCTCGCACAGCTATTGGAAAAAAAAGTATTGAGTGGACAAATGATAATGATGACGGTGTGGAAGATCAAATTAACTGTCTTTGGATGCGCGCCGCTGAAGACAATCTCACATCACACTAAAGCTAGTACATAAAGCTTCCACATGTTGAAGATGATGCATAAATATGAAATATGCATTTTATTAATCACACAATAAAGCCCAAAGAACCAAGTGGAATTGTAGGTGAGAAAATTTTCTCCAAGGTCAATGAAAAGAGTCTCCTCGAATAAAAGAGGTTGTCTTTGAAAGGGATGACCTGATAGGCTGATCGGGAGGATTGCAGGAGTGGAGAAATTTTTTAGGTTCAAAGCTTCTCATTGACACAACATACTTCTGACCCATAGAAATACTTAGTATATGTTTTCTTTTTATTCCTAATTTTATGTAGGAGATAGTGACTAATGAATTGTGTGCATGTGCACTGGACATGCCCAAATCGAGCTGTCATAATATTTGTTAGAAATTTTCTTTTTGCAGTTAGGAAACTGTAATCGACTTGAGCATTATCACAGCCAGTTGGGCAATGAAATTGAGATATCACCATTTTAGTAAATTTATATTTTCTCTTACTGTTCGCTGCAATCAATTACTCTGCTCCTTGCAACTAAATCCATTATGACATTGGAATCCCTGTTCTGAGTTAGGATTATTCTCAGGTTACTCTCTGGATATCCAAATAGTCCCATTTGGTATCATAGAGACAGGTGGATTCATCAGCAATGGCTGTTATGACCTGAAGTCACATTACAATAGTTGAGCTCTAGAAGAAACAAGAATTTAATGATTTATTAGGGAAAATTAGTGAGTATGACCTGTTTGGATCATCTAGATGCAGGAATGGAAGAATCAAGAGCTTATTACAGGCCCAATCTTCCTAGAACCACCATTATGATTTCTCCACCAACAATCCCCATTTTGGCAATCGAAATGAAACCGATGACTCCTGCTCTACTTACATCTCTTAGGTGGAATTCTGGTTTGATGGTAAGGATATGGAATAATGGTTGTGTAAGTACATTCAGTTTTTTTTCTCTGGATGGCACAGTGTAAGCTTGCAAGGTTCGTTTAGCCTTTATACACCTCAATAGAGTTTCCTACAGTGGCATCTGAACTATATGTGTAGCAAATTTGGTATCCACCCTCCCTGGTCTGCATACATTGCCGATGTAGCTCAATGATTCGACAAAGTTTATAATGACCTGCTAACTCTAATTAAAGTCAAATGCAAAGGCAGGCTACATGAATATGTGGATGATTTCAAGCTTGCCTGAACTCAGGTAGCCCTTCTTCCTGAACAGGCCTTGAGCATATTCTTGGCTGGATTGGAACATGAAACCCAAAGTGACAATCAGGATGTTCAACCCCAACTCTATTGCTCCTGCAACTCAACTTGTGAAATTGCATGAAGCTTCCAAAGCTTCTATCAATAAGCACGACATCAGCAACCATGTCCCTCCTGCTAAATTCACTTATTCCCCTCCTAAACCTCATTTTTCCATAATTCCATTAGTTGAAACATAAGATATCTCAAGTTTTAGTGCTGCAGTTGGCTGAGGAATACCCTACTGCAGAAGCTGGAAAGGTAAACCTGTGAAATGCTACGACAGGAATACCCATTGCTGTCGAGACTCCTCAATTTTCTGTGAATGCTACGACAGGAAATTCTAGTTTTTGCCCCATGAAAGTAACTGGCCTTCACAAGCTTTCAGCATTGGCAGATTGCCACAACCATAGAACATCAAACAACTAGGAGACTTTTTCAGTTTTGTTGGCTATTATCAAATATTTGTCTCTACTTTTGGCAAAATTGCTAAGCCTTCAATTGACATGCTTAAGATGGGGGGATTTACTGGTCTAAGGAGCAACCATTGGGTTATTTTCTTGGAGGTCTTCATTCAAGATTAATATTCATTATCTCATCGACATTTCAATGGCCATTGAGTTAGCCTTTAAGTTGGAGTCTTGGAGGAAGATTTCAAGCTGGGTGGGGAGCTACATGATTTTAAGAAAATTATTTTTCTTATTCTTTTAATTATTGGTTGCCATCAAACATCAATTTTTTAATGAAAACTAGTTTTTGTAGTTGTTGTTATAGGTTCTTCTTAGTTAGGAGAAAATATTGTGTTGAGTTACAAGAAGATATTGTAATCATTACAAGTGTGGTACTGGAAGATTCTAGAGATCTTTGTAATCATTACTCTAGGGGGTAAAGTTCTCTCCATATATATGCTCATGTACTGTTCTTAAATACAATTTCAATAATGATCTCTTTCCTCTCATATAGCTAACCCTTTTAAATTGGTTCTAGTGGCACCGGGAGCGAAGCGACTCTTTGGGTGAATAAAAGTGATTGTTGGGTGCAATAAAGGCCTACAAATGTGTTGGATCTTGCTATGGAGTTTCTTTTCATAATGTTATAGAAACTGTATTTGAAGACTTAAGGATGATGAAGTTTGCAGAGATAACAAAGATAACACCGTATATTTCTTTCAATGGAAAGTATTACAGAAAACAATAACTCTGGCTCTTCGAGGGTCTAATATCCGCCCACATATATTTTCTTTTCCCTTCCCTTATTCTCTAGACCCCAAAAGTATTTATACAAACCTCTCTTATTCATGAACTAACTCTACTGACATGGTAACTGACTCCCAACTACTTGTACTTGCATCAAATAGCTTTATTCCCATTTCCTTTATTTCTTCTCCCATAAACCTTTGCAATAGGAGGCTTTCCAATCAGTAACTGCTTCCAAAATCTCTTGCTGACTAACATCATTTATTCTGCAATCTAACACAACTTTTGGAATGAAATTCAACTCATGACCTTCAGTTAATACTTCAGGCAGGGGTTGAGACTTTTGTGTAGGTTGTATAACTTTTTTCAAGAGTGCACATAGAATACTTGATGAATTTTAGATTGAGGTGGAAGCTCCAGCCGGTATGCAACTGCCCCTACCTTAGCTAGAATTTTCTAAGGACCATAATAGCACGGACTCAACTTCTTGTTCAACTTTTTAGCCAATGATCTCATCTTATACGGTTGTAGTTTGAGATACACCCAATCTCCCACCTCTAACTGAACCTCTCGTTACTCTTTTAACAATGTGTCTTGTTGGGGAGTAAGTTGATTAATTTCCTGAACTCAAGAAGGAATAGTGTTTCCTCGTAGCAAGGGAGGAGGTTCTTGACCATAAATTGCTCTAAAAGGAGACATTCATGTAGATGCAGTATAATTTGTGTTGAACCAAAGATTTGCTCAAGATAAGTGTTAAGGCCACTGCCTTCGCTTTGTACTTGTTAGATATTGTAAGCAAACTTTCAAGCACCCATTGACAACCTTAGTTTGTGGATGATAAGCTGTGTTCATGCGAAGCCGAGTTCCTATTAGCCTTAACATTTAGTTCCGAAAACTACTCATGAAAAGTTGGTCTCGTTTTGAAACAATTGTAACTAGAAATACATGTAGACGAACCACCTACTTGATAAACAATTATGCAATAGTCTTTGCTGAAAAAGGGTGTGATAATGCAAAGAAATGAGCATTTGTTTTTAGATGATACACAAGCACTAGAACAAAACATTTTTCCTTGAGCCTTAGGAAGGCCACCTATAAAATCTATTGGTATGTCAGCCCTACTTTTATGTGGAACCAGAAGAGGTTGTAACATCCTGCTGGAGACAACATACTGGACTTATTTTCACTGGTTGATATCACAAGAAGCTACATACTCTTTAATATCAGTCCTCATTCGCACCCAATAAATAAATCCTACTATTCATTTATATTTTCAAAAAAACCCCGAGTGCCCTCCAACATGAGTCATAAAATCCCACTAAAAGTCATTTTTCTTCAATAAAGAGTTTAAGGGTTTGGCTAGCTTATCGTAGTCTTTCACAAAGTGTCTATAATACCCGGTAAGACTAAAGAATCCTCTCAAACCTTTTATATTTTTTGGTGTGGGTCACAACCACATTGCTTCTAGCTTCTTTGGGTTCCCTGCCATGTCATCAATAGAGATAATGTGTTTGAGATATTCCATACTAGTTTGCCCAAAAATACACTTGTTTTTGTTTACTCTCAGCTCATGTTGTAACAGTACCTCCAACCTGCCTGTAGGTGTTGAATATGTTCTTCTTGATTGGGACTAAAAATGAGAATATCATAAAAAAAACTAATACAAACTTTCTCAGAAAAGGTTTAAACGCCTCATTCATCAATGATTGGAAAGTTGAAGGAGCATTTGTCAATCCAAATGGCATAACCCCGAATCCATAATGCCCTTCACTAGTTTGAAAAATTATTTTCTCAATATCTTCTTCGTGCATTCTTATTTGATGATAGCCCAATTTAAGATCCAACACAGAAAAAGGGGTGACTCCCCCAATCTCATCAAATAACTCCTCCATAACTGGAATAGGAAACTTATTGGGTATTGTAGTTTTATTCAGGGCTCTATAATGAACACAAAACTGCCATCCTCCCATCTTTTTTCTTGACTAAAATAATAAGACTAGCACAAGGACTAACACTTTGGTGAATGATGCCTGCTCCCAGCATCTCTATCACCAAATTTTCAATCCGTCTTCTGGTAGTGGGGATATTTGTATGGCCTACTCTATGGTATTTGAGAGTCTGCTTTTAGAAGAATTGCATGATCTTGCTTCCTTCGAGGAGGCAGAGTACCCGGAGCTTCAAAAACATGTGTATTAGTTGGGTTTGCAGGTGTCTACAACAAACATGCATTTGGTTAAATTGAGAGATGGATTTGACTAGCAAACACAAGGATGCTACAATGATCTCCACCCTAGTCTAGGAGTGTGTTGTCTAAATTCTTTTGGGTCTTTGAATTAGGATGAGTCAATTTGATTATGGGAGTGGCTTGGTTGGCTACCTTGGGAAGGTTTTGGCTAATTTGAGTAATTCCAACATGTCATTCATGCATAATGATGTAGTAGTCCTGGAGACCCAGAGTTAGCTAATCCTCTTCTGTAGTGACTTTTCACAAATTAATAGAGGTAGAATATACTTCATTGCTTTGATTTTTTCTATTAACTAGTGTGGAGATACCTAATAAGGAGAATAGTGAATGGTGGGGAGTTAGACATGATTGCTCGGTAACAATTATTATACAACGGTTATTTGATAATTTTTTTGTTGTGCTCTCTCTCCAAAGGGGTTTCCACCCAATAAAGCAATGAATCATTGTATTCCACTCAAATCTGGTGCTAACTTGGTTAATGTGAGGCCATATTGGTACACTGCGTACAAAAAAAAAATGAGATTTGAAAAATTGATTGAAGAAATGCTGGAGTCTGGATCATTCAACCTGGTTGTAATCCTTTTCCTAGTCCAGTTATTTTGATCGAGAAAAAGTAAAGGAGTGGGGGGCTTTGGTGGATTACAGAGTCCTAAATAAAGCCACAGTAATAAGTCCCTGACAAATACCCAATTCCTATGATTGAGAGTTATTGCATGAATTACAAGGGACAGCTATCTTTTCCAAGATTGTTCTACGAGCTTTTAATGCTCACCCATGCCACTTTAAGTTCTTGGTTTTACCTTCTGGGTTAACTTATGCACCGACCGCATTTAAGTGTGCAATGAGTTCTATTCTCCATAGAAAACAATGTGTTGTACAATGGCTCGTACCCAAAGATCAGGCAGTGAAGGGTTCTTCTAATGGTTTAATTTAAGGTTTTTGGTTTATTGGTTCCTTCAATATGCTTAATACATATTATTATCTAATGAGCTCTTTTTTCTTTTCATGAACTGTAATTGCTGGATGTTTTTAACTCAAAAAAGTAGAGTGTCTTGCAGACTTGTGCTCTGGTGTTCTCAAAGACCTAGAGATGAATTCAAATTAAGCAGGCAATTGTTTTGAATGTTTTCTTTTCATGTTACTTATTTCAACAAACTGAGTTGTATTTCATATAAATTTTCCTACTTTTATGTCAGCATTTGATGTGAATCTTTTCCTTTTCCTGTCCTTGAGAACAATGTTTGAGCTAGAGCTTCCCTTCTATTTTTGAAGGGGATTTAATGTGCGTTTTTCTTTTACTTTAATGAGGCAGACATTGTTTATTGCCTTCATATGTCTGGTTGCATTAGAACTTGTTTAAGATGCGGGTTACCAGTGACATTGCCTTCTGCATTCCTATCAATGTTAAATGTTTTGTAATGAATATTTTTTCCTAAGTGCTCTATCATAGTAATCTGCATTCTCTTTATCATGTGCAGCGTGTTCTATACGTGGACATTGATATCCATCATGGTGATGGTGTAGAGGAGGCCTTTTACACCACTGATAGGGTCATGACTGTTTCATTTCACAAGTTCGGGGATTACTTTCCTGGAACAGGTGATATTCGTGATACTGGATATGGTAAAGGGAAATATTATTCACTTAATGTTCCCTTGGATGATGGAATCGATGATGATAGCTATCAGTCCTTGTTTAAGCCAATAATGGGAAAGGTTATGGAAATTTTTAGGCCTGGTGCTGTTGTATTACAATGTGGTGCTGACTCTTTATCTGGAGACAGATTAGGTTGTTTCAATCTTTCCATAAAAGGGCATGCTGAGTGTGTCAGATATATGAGATCTTTTAATGTTCCCCTTCTATTGCTTGGGGGAGGTGGCTATACAATAAGAAATGTGGCACGCTGCTGGTGTTACGAGGTATTGTGTTGTGTGATTTTTCTTGAACTTTTTCTGGTTGAATTATCTTATTGTCTGTCTCGTTTAAAAGGATGAATATGGATGCCTGATAATTATGTTCCCAGTAGTAATTTGATTTTGGATCTCTGCAATGGACATGAATACGGGTACAAAAGTTTCAATGAAGAAATCACAATAGTTCGACTGATACACTTTTTCTCGTGTGAAAAAGCTCTTTGGTGCACACAACTCAAAGCACTGGTTCAGATTTAGTTGTATAGCATTATTGAAAAAGGTTACTGAAAATATCTAAAGATTAACACTTTGTTCACTTGAATGGATTTGGGAGAGAGAGATTGAATGAATTTGAGAGGATTTAAAGGTAAATTTTTTGATGTTTATTTGAGTGGATTTAGAGGTAAGTGAGAGTGGATTTGGAAGTAAATTTTTTTAATTTGTCACATCAATCAAATCTTACACTAATTTTCACAAACTTTACTTCCAAATCCACTCCCACTTACTTCCAAATCCACTCAATTAAACAACAAAAAGTTTAACCTTCAAATCCTCTCAAATTCATTCAATCACTTTCCGCCAAATCCATTCAAGTGGATAAAGCCTAAAAGTTGAGGTATGCCTGCCTATTTTTTTTTGCTTTTAGCAGTCCTGTTGAAACCAAGTATATGAGAATCAGTATTTGCACTATGCAGTGTTGATTTGATCTGTACACCTGATATTTGTGCCAAGTAAAAGTACTCTATTTTTTAAGCAGATAGTGTTCACTGATTAACAAATTTCTATTGGTTGTTGATCAGACTAGCGTTGCTCTTGGGATTGAACTAGACGATAAGATGCCTCAACATGAGTATTATGAATATTTTGGTCCTGATTACACTCTTCATGTTGCTCCAAGTAACATGGAAAACAAGAACTCTCGCCATTTATTGGATGAAATAAGAGCAAAACTTCTTGATAATTTATCTAGGCTTCAACATGCACCAAGTGTCCCATTCCAGGAGCGACCACCTGATTCAGAGCTACAAGAGGTTGGTTTTGTATCTATTGAGAAATATAATACACTTTTTTTCAAACTCTTTATTTTATGATCTCTTAATCATTATTGAACTAGTTGCCTAGTTCCCTCATAGATATGTATTTGAATATCCTTTGGCATGTAAATATGATTGAGTAGGACCATATCACGGGTCAAATTCTGCTACTATGTTCAGGAAATAGATATTTCTCTCTCATTGCTTAGATTTATTGCATCCTAGTGGAGTTACTACTCTTAACTTTTTCCCAATATCCAAACTGCAAAGGTTGCATTTGAAACGGAAAGATCTGCAGATTTTTTTAATTTATTTTAGACAGCTTATTTTCAAAAATCCACCATCACAAAACTTGTTAAAAACGTGGCTACTCTGTAAACATGTTTCAGAAAAGCAGTTATCACGTCTCAAGTTGAAGTCAGAAATTTGTCTTAGAGCATTGAATATTATATATTGAAGAAAAAACGTGTTCATTAACACGTACGAGCATGCTCATATGATCCGTCATACTTTTTTCTCAGAGATTTGTTTGTCATTTACCATTATTGTATTGACAAAGTGCTTGAGTAAATATTGAGAATTACTTACTATTCATATCCAGAGAGATGAGAATCAAGACGATAGAGATGAAAGATGGGATCCAGATTCTGATATGGAGGTTGATGATGACAGGTATTTTCTTGTGCTTCTGTTGCCCATCTTGATAGTGTCTTTTGAGGTCCTTTAATCGATCTGTTTTCTTTACAGCAAACCTCGCAGAAGGGTGAAAAGTGAACGTGTTGAAGCTGAGCATAAAGATGCAGTATGTCCCGACCTGTTTTCTTTGTACTTGCTACATTGGAATAATCTTTTAAATATTACTGAAATCAAATGAACTAGGCATCAGAATGAGTAAAAAGTACATTATAGTGAATTTAATGAAAATTATATTTCAATTCAATTCTGAGTATAATTTTATTTTTTACGTGACGTGTCATTTTAACAAATTACAATATATTTTATTACATTCTCAATTGGATTCCTTTCATTATTTATTTTCCCAGTGATTGGGTTCAGGTTATGACACTTGTGTCTCCTTATTCATATTGCTAAATGACGGGCTTGTGCAGTGATTTTTCTTGTTTTAGTTTTAAGATGAATTAATTACTTTTAAGTGACAATTAAGAGCATATTTTAAATTTCAGGAAAGTTATCATAAACATCTGGACTGTGGAAGAGATTTTCTCACGCCTTTCAAGGAGATTGCATGCTCCAAGGTTGAATGTTTTGGCCTTCATATACTAAAATTTCTCATTTTGATCACACCACGGGTGTTAAAATTGCATCTTTTCAGGTGTCGGCGGGGGACTCAATGGCAGTGGATGAACCATGCATCAAAGAGGAGCAGGATAATTTAAAAGAGCTTTCTGATCACAGGTCAAGATGAAGCACTAGTAGGAATTGGTCAACCCTTCTCCCCCACTAGTGTATGTTGACCTGTAAAGTAAATTATAGTTTCCTCTTACGGCAGTTTGGTTCATTCACGTGATGTCTCTGTAGTGTTTCAAATTTTTGGTTTATCTGGAAACTGAAGAGATATAATGCAAACTTTGCCTTGGCTTTTGATGTCTAATATTACTACAAGATAAAGCTCTGTTGCCACAACTGGTTGTAGTTTATTTTTTCTGTATGTTTTACTATGGTAGGCTTTTTATCAAAATATCTAGTATGAGGAGCAGCCCATCCTTGGATCCATGAGATGAAATATAAAGATTCTTGTGTTGCTTGCAAAAGGGAAGAAGCAAACACATTCTTTAACCATAACTCTAGGTTGTCATTTGTCAATAACCACAGATAGTTCAAGGAGACCATCGCTTCTCAGTTCAGTGGTGCGGGCATTGCAGCCGCTATTCCGGAGTGGTGGAGCGGGTCCTGATGTTATTTCAAAATCAATTGAGAGATACATTGACGTTTCAGAAGTGGTAATTAGTGGGTTCTTTGCGAGTCTTAATTCTGTATCAGGCCCTATAGAAAGGAAAAACCCCTCTACCCTTCATTCTTCTCCAAGCTCCGTTTTTGTCGGAGATCCACTGCGTTTTTCAGTAACCCCTTCGTCTTCCATTCTTGCCGTTTTAAATTTTTGTTGTGCTCAGTTTTTTGTTTTCCCTTTTATTCTACATCTTTAACCTCTATTTTACTCTCCACTCTCCTTTTCTTTAATGTATGTTTATCGAAAATACGAGTAGTATGATAGGATACAATTCATACCCTCCACAAAACAAATAATATGAAGGTTTTAGTTCTTGAATCGTGTTCGAACGATACAGGTGCCAACCGCGAGCCAAATCACGATATGGGTCATCATGACCACTGAATTGGGTTGGTCTTCCAATTTTTTCTTAAAATTCTAATTTTTTTTTATCTATACCTTTTTTGCTTAATACAAGATCGTTTCTATCACATTTTGGTCTCTTGTTTTCTCATTCTCGTCTTCCCTCTCTCATCTCATTTCCTCTCAGCATTATCAACTCTCATCTCATTTCCTCTCAGCATTATTACCAAGCTCTGTGGTGCAACATTGTTGGAGGTTGTGCAGTAGAAGTGTCAACTTCGTTGCAGGTTGTGTGGTGGTGGTGCAACGTTGATGGAGGTCAGTGCGACATCATTGGTGGTGGAGTTTTGCCTGGAGGCTCTATTTTATACCGGGAGGTTCTATTTTGTGCACGTTTGGTGGATGATACTTAAGAAATGAGTAAATAAAATATTAAATATATATATATATATATATATATTATATTTAAGTATACATTACATTTTTTTAATATTTATGAATATTACTATTTTTTTATGTTTATAGATCTTACTATTCACCAATTCAGAATTCAAACTATTTAAAACTATTCGCTATTCAATTATCATGTTCTACTAGTTTACCCATTCATTTTTCTCCCATTTTCCATTTCTTTCTCTAAATAACCAGTCAATTTTTTCCATTTTCCTTTTCTTTACAAAAGGGAGATGAACTTTATCTTTCGTTTAGGTAGAGTTTGTATTATTAACAAAATAAGAAATAGAAAATTCCATAGGTAGATGCTTTATAAAAAAAAAATAATCAGCGTATCACAATAAATAATTATAAATGAAATTTAGCACAATAGAAATACCCACACACAAACACAGGTGTTTAAAGCCATGTGGGTTTTGCTTTTGTCCTCTAATTTTCTCTCTCTTGGGCATGTTTATTGAAATCATACTTTTTAGTGATTCAACGTGAAAAAAAAATACTATTTAATGATTGAATGAGGATTGTTGGATTGCATAATTTGAAAATTTATTGTATAAGTCTATGTTTTAAAATCCAAAAATGTATTTCATATCTATTGTAAAATACGAAATATGTTTCTGGATACAAAAAATCTCATATTACACAATTCAAAAAATATTTTAAATTGTTCAATTCATTATGTTTTTAAAGTATGTAATATAGAAATGTGTTTCAAAATGTGTAATACAAAAATCCAAAATATTCTTTTGAATTTGAAAAGTATTCTAATTATGTAATCTGAAATACCAGATTACACCATCACAATCCAAATATATTTTGAAACCTGAAAATATATTTGAAATTATGTAATTCATAATATATTTTTAGATCTGTTCAGATTATACACTTGAGTCGTGTCCTAGAATTACATAATCATAAAATCTAATGCCTAGACATTTTTAACTTTTCCAACACCCTTTACAAGATGCAGAAACCATGGGTGCAAAATACGCTATTGTTCTCGTAGTTTTTTTTTTGGTCTAGCTATTGTAAATGTCCAAGAGCTATCGTTCGAATCATGCAATTCTAGTAGTGAAAAATAACAATCTTAACAGTTTACACCGCTTTTGTTGTCCTGCTCTGCCCTCACAACAAATGAAAAGAAAAATGCACAAATCTCAAACTCAGTAACCAATCCGAAAGCCTCAAAAATTGACAAAGAAAAAAAGAGAAAAGTGACAATCACATTCTCAGTACGTACTTCCAGTTACTAAGCTTTCGTATATCTGATTATCAATCCCCAAATCCTCTTTCAACCATTATTCAGTCTATAGATGAAGTGACAGACCTAGTTCTCCCAGTTGCTTCTGGTCAAGATATGATACATGATCCATCGAAATTAAATGTCTTCCTAGATCAACTAAGTCTTTCGCCTCAATTTTGTACGTCGATTGAAGTTTTTCAGCTTCACGGTCTGCTGCCTCGGCTTCAGTAGTAAGGAGATTCGCTTCTTCTATATCACCCATTTTTAGTGCGCCAGCCTTTTCAGCTCTAGCAGTAGCAGATGCCAAACGTAGCTTCTGGTATCTGACCATTGCCAACTCTTTCTCCTTTAATAAAATCACTCCCTCAGTCTCCTGTAATTTATTAAGGGTTTCTTTGATTTCTTCTTCAAGCTTCTCAAGATTTAATGTAGACTTGTCCATGTCTATCTGGATGCTCTCTTTTTCAACACACAGTGACTTTGCCTCGGTAGCTATTCGAGCCGCCTCCTTGAAATTTCTTGCAGCAGTAGCAACTTTCTTTTCTGCTTCTAGTTCTGGGACTCTTTTATCAATGAAAATAATCCTCTGCTTGAAGGATGCTATCTCTTGCTGGATGCTTGACTTTCTTGAAGATAGTTCCTAAAAACAGTGTAGTGAAATTTGTGAACAAAAACTACCAAAATAATTTTCTTTATCGGGAAAATAAGTGACTTGGTTGTGTAGCTTTTGAATTTGATTACTTATGGAGTGGGACTATTTATTATATATTGAAGCAACTTGACTTGTGCACAACTTCAAATTTAAGGTTATTAGGTAGTACACAGGAGGCAGGCATACACATTGGGAGTCTATGATCATCCATCACATCTCAGCTATATATATACACACACAATTTTAAACACAAAAATCAGGATTAACCTGCAAGGAAGCTCTAGCGGCAGAAACCTCCTCTTGAAACAATTTGACATCTCCAGAAAGCTTTTCCTCGTTCTCTGCAAGTGTCAGTTTGTCCCCCCTGGACTTCAATATAGATGACATCAAACTTCTTCTCAGTTTAACTGTTTCACGGTATCCCTCAGCTTCCTCTGAAGAAATACTAGCAAAATTCCTAAGTCTTGCTCCCATTTCTTCTTCCTGTGTGAGAGAGTTATCAATCTCCCCCTTCTTTAGAGTCAAAGTTTCAGTTTCTAATTTCACATGCGCAAGGGCAGACTGCAATTTGTCATACTTGACATTAATGCTTAACTGCATCTCTTCAAATCCAGAGAGAACTTTATTTATCTTATTTTCTACAGCTTCTAAATTAGAGTCATTGTCTGCTATCTCCTTCTCTTTCTGTTTAACTAAAGCAAGAAGTTGATCCAATTCACCCATCAACACATCCTTTCTTTTACAAAGAATCTCTTTTTCTCTTTTGTCATCCTGGATTGAATGCTCAATGGAATTATTCAATTCTAAACGAGCTTCATTCATAAATTGTGCTTCAATCTCCAATTCCATCTTTTTAACCTCCATAGCTTCAGATGATGAAAGCCATTGGTCCATTTCTTTTGAAAAAACTGATGTTGCTTTCTTCAGGATAGAATCTGCATTATTTAAAGCGTTCTAGAAAAAAGAGGAAAACAGTCACATCAGAAATGTTAACCATGATTGATTTGTAAGGGGATGTCAACGAATGAGTAATCAATTGTCTCGTGTTACCAGAGGATGAAACTTTAGAATTTGTAACATTTGATTTGATTGATGGATTGGTGTTAAGTTACAATGAAATGCAAAAAGCTGTAAACTAGACAAAATTCATTTCACCTACGCTTGGTCAACCTTCCGCCTGAACTTATTATATAAACGATGTAAGGGAAGAAAAAAAGTGAGGAAAGAAATGACAGTTATGAAACTGCAGTATGTATTAGATAAGAGTAAACTAGTAAAGAATGTATATTTAACTAACCTTTGCATAATGGTCGAGCAGGATAGCGCATTGTTCCTCGGCAACTAACTGAGATTCAAGGGCATGCTGCAATTTTAAATCTAAGGCGTCGACAAAAGCATCGGCTTCTCTCAAAGAATTGATGTAAGTCAGTTTCTCCTTTTCGGCAACAGAAAGCTTTTCGCTAACCTTTTCGGCCCTTTCGAAATCTTCAGCTTCGCAGGCTTCTTCCAATTGCTTTTCGAGTTCCATGTATCTGAGCGAAGCAAGATTGGCATTCTCAACGATTTTTCTTCTATTTCTGATGGAATCCTTTCGAGCAGAAGAAGCATTTTTTACCAGTTGACTGGCAAGGTTAAGCTTCTCACGTATGGTGGCCTTGATTTGCTCAAACTCTGCCTCAGGAAAAGCCGATGCATGTTGTTGATTCAAATTATCATTCCCTGATATGGAGGAAGATTCAGCAGATGGTTCTTCCTCAGGAAAAACTGAAACACGGTGTTGTTTCCGATTCTCATTCTCTGATTTGGAGGAAGATTCAGCAGATGGTTCTTCCTCAGAAAAAGCTGAAGCGTGTTGATATTCCCGATTCTCATTGTCTGATTTGGAGGAAGATTCAGTAGATGGTAGGGAAAGAGTAACAGCATCAGCATCAGCATCATCAGTGGCAGTGATAATGGAGGGAAGGGTCTCTGGGAGCCGAACAGTATGAGCAGCGCCGAGGCTTTCACTGTCATAAATTGGTTGGGGGAGCGGAGAAAGAGTGTGAGGCATGTCGTTGAAATTAAGGGTATCTCTACCATATCCTATCCTCAAGCCAGATCGTTTTCTCCTTCGAGGGGGCTGACCCTGACTCGGACTCTGACCCTGACCCTGTGTAGAGGAAGAAGAGGAAGTTGGAGCGGTAGCAGATACAGATAGCTGGTGTTGAGATTGGAGATCGTGGTCGGCTTCAGCTGCTAGTGAGTTTTGGAGGGGATCCACCACAAGCGTGAGGTCGGAGAAGAGATTCTCGTCAAGGGGCTGCGATGTTGTCAGCGCATCACTACCATTGTAATTGTCTTGTCGGACCTCTGCTTCAACTCCAATTTCAATATCGGCAGCAGGGTTAAACAGTACCATCCCGTCAAACAGCGAATCCATATCATCGCTTTTCTTCCCATCTGAAGCCATCGTCTCACTTCTTACTTCCCCAATCTCCCCCCTCCGATTGCAGAATCTTCCTAAATTAACTCCTTTATATCTTTTGCATGAAAAACATCATCGGCTTTCTGCGTTTTTTTATTTATTTGGGAAGGAAAAATAGGATGAAGAGAAAATAGACGAATGATAAATAAAATTTCCAAGTATTTTTTTTATCTTAAGCTTAATTAAATTTTAATTTCATAGTAAAGGTGAGTTTTTTCTTTTTTTATTATGACACAGTATTAACAAATCTTTGACCATGTTTATAATTTTTTTATCTGAAAATTTTTTATCACCTCTTCAAAGGTAAAAAATAACTAACTTAATTATCAAATAATTTGGAAGTCGTTGCGCTAATCAATCAAGAGGAAAACCACATGTGCGTATCAAGATTTTCTTTTAACATTCAAAATCTTTAAACACATTATCAGATTCCTCACCTGTGTGAAAGAATTAAACATAAGTTTCACACTTCATAGGTGCAAGTTACATAATACAATGGCGGGGAATCAAAAGTGATTCTGTAAAAGTTAAAGCATTCGAAATTTAGACATGGATCCAATAATAGAAAGAATACTATAACTAAGACACATCATAAAAGAACTATTTGGAAAGCAGGATTCTTTAAATGGAGTTACAAAGACTACAGGACTTATTTATAAATTAAAGTTAAGATTTAAACGATAACTTTATCATAACAGAAGTCAAATGATATAAAATAAAATTGTAAGATTATAAGATTGTAAGGTTATAGGATTGTAAAATTATAAGATTGTAAAAGTGTAAGATTAGATCGTAAAATTGTAGGATTGTAAGATTATAAGATTTTGTGGATTTGGAGGTGTTTTAATGATTATTTGAGCGCTCTGCTGTCTATCAAGTAAGAGAAGCTAATTACATTGATTTTAACTTATAATTGTTGATTGTATGCTTGTATAATAGTTAGTTTGTGTAATTGAACTATTTGATAAATATGATTGGTTGAGTTGAGTTAGGAGTTTTGAATTGTCTTTAGTGATTGCATGTTTAAATTTTGATATATTGCATGATTGAGATTACATTTGAGGTTAACTGAGTTATTGATTTGTGTATAATATGATGGTTGGTTATTTTGGCATTTGTGGTTAGTGTTAAACTGATTTACAAGGTTTGAATGACATAAATATGCAAAATTCTGTTTTGCAAAACAATGTAGACTCGTTGGGAGAGCATATACTCGCTAGGCGAAGTCAAAGTTAGAGAGTTACTGATTTAGTAGTCGCTCGGTGAGATCAAAGTCAGAGAGTTCATTGACTTGACAGTCACTGGCGAGAATATATTTGCTAGGCGAGTTTTGGAAGAATTTAAGTCTGTGAGTTTCATTGATATTCTCATTGAGAGAGCTATTTCGTCGTTGGGTAAGTGTGCTATCAAGCACTACTCGTTGAGCGAATGTGATGTCAAGCACTACTTGTTGAATGAGTGTGCTCTCATGCACTACTCATCGGGCAAGTTGATCTGGTGGCTAAGTGAGTGTGCTGTCAGGGACTACTCGTTGAATGAGCAAATCTAATGGCTGAGCAAGTGTGTTGTCAGATATTAATCACTAAGTGAACATATCTAATAGCCGAGTGAGCGTGCTCTCAAGCACTACTCGTTGAGCAAGTAGATCTAGTGGCTAAGCAAAAATATCATAACTTTAACTAAATTTTCATATGTTTTTTATGATGTCTTTAATGTTTGTTATTATGTGAATGTTAAAATAATGGTTGGTTTTGTGAAGTTTTGATGAGAATGATTGATAGATTTATGAATAAATAGGTATGCGAATAATAATGAGTATTGTATTTGTGTTTGGCGTAATTCCATGGACCTAGTTGGGAGATTCTATGGTGACGTTTCATTAGTGTAAGCATTTATCCGGGAGTCCAAACGTTGGAGGTTATCATGTCCCTCTAATAATTATTCAAGCTCAAGTAAAGTAGAATGAGGTATGTGGTGAGAGGTGTATGAGGTCCTAATATAGGGGTTTTACCTTGGCTAAAGATGTTAACGAACTAACCTTGTGTGTGGTAAGGTGAAATTCATTGGCAATAACTTTACAAAGTAATAAAGGCCTCCAGAAGTGCACGACCCCTCGAGATTTCACATCAATGTTGTTTTATTTAGATAATTGAGTCTAGAATGATTCATTATATGTGATAGGGTTATTTTATGAATGAGTGATGTATGATGATTATTTCTATGTTTGTTTATGAAAACTCTTTTGCACACCAGTTTACATTTTCTTCTGTGTTATTTTCTTTCTTTTGCAATGATCACTGATGAGTACATTATTATGTCCTCATTTAGCCTTTAATATTTGATTTTTAATTGGTTTTTCTACTTTAAAATTATAATTTAATTAAGACTTATTATAATTGGGATTATTGAGCATGATATAGAAAAACATGTAGTTGCATAAATGTTCTTTGGATATTTTGAGATGTGTTAGTACAGTTGTAGCTAAATTGAAATCATTAAGGTGTGAAATAAATTAGTTATTCATGACACCTTAAAATAAATACAAGAATAACAAATAATCAAGACCACTAGAAATCAAGTCAAGCATTGCATGAAGAAGGCAAGAAAAACATCAAAAAGTGAAGAAAATTGGCTATGCCAAAGGGAATGGGCAACAAAAATTGGACCTTGTGATTTTCTCTATTTTTTTTACAAAAAAAAGCTTTGATAACTAATAAATGTTTATGATAAAAGATGATTTGGGAAAAATATATCTCTAGATATTTTAGTTGATATTTTTAAATAATTACCTTATTTAACTATATCAATAAATATAAAAAGATAATATTTTCCAAATCTTTTTAAATCTAGCTAAGATCTTCTCAAATACATTTAGATCTCCACAACAATAATATATATATATATATATATATATATATATATATATTGGATTATTTAGAGGATAATTTGAGGATATATTATGATAAAGAAGATTACATCATCAAAAGAACCTGAAAGAAATTGCAATCCAATTTTTATATAAAGAGACTTAAAGAAACACAATAGGGGAGCTTAGGAACCTTTCACGTTCTAATTTCCTCGTCTCTCTCTTCTCTCATGTTCTTCATCCTCTCTTCTTCTATTGTTTTTTTGTTATTTTAACATTTTATGCTCTGTTAAACCTTTGGGTTGATTCTGTTATAAATTTTTAACTGGATTCTGAGGTTAGATGAGTATATTTATTGTTTTTTTAATTCTTGTTGTGATTTATTTTTATCAACCATGAGTATATTTTTACATTGTAACAAGTTAGCATGATATTAAATCTACATAACATATCAACCATGAGTACTAGAGTTTTTAATTTTAATTGAGAATTCACTTTGATTAAAGTTAAAAACAACTTTCATGTGATTAAATGAGTTTTTGCCAATAATTGATAATGTACTTTGATTAGAGGTCAAAACTTTAACCAAAATTAATTAAGAGTGTACTTTAATTAATTAGTTTTTTACTTGTTATAAGAGGTAAAAAAAATATATGATTATACATAGTAATATTTAATTGAGAATGTACTTTTATTAAATTTACTATTATTAATCTAAAAAGTTTTTGCTTTTAACTGAAAATGTACTTTGGTTATTAGTGAGAACATCAACAAATTAATTGATAATTTATATTTGATTAATTTAAAAATATAAGACAATAACTAATTGAATAATAATCTTTAAATAATAAATGAAGAATCCTAATTTGAGAAAGGAATGAAGTCAACCTATTTCTTTATCATTGTTTTTTCTTTTTAAATATTTCTATAAATTTATTTATTTCTATATTTTGTTAATTGGTTCTTTAATTTTTTATTTATCATTATCTTTTTTATTATTTTTATTTTATTATAGTTTTTATAAAAACTAATTTGTTAAGAATCAATTTTCTATTCGTTAAGAGAAAACTTAAGATTAAAATTATTTTTTAAAAATTTTTTTTGGCTACTTAATAATACCGAAGTTATTATAATTTAATAGTATTAATTTAATCAATTCAATGTAGTCTTATCAATCACCTTTATTAGTATGGGCAAGAGAAAAAGAGTTAAACTATCTCATTGTTAGGTTGTTTTCCTTAATTCCTAAATTTTAAGAAAGACTTTTATTTTTTTTTTATGTTGTTTCTTTGAAACTATATTTATATATCTCATATTACCATGGATATACCTTGAAACAACTATAATAATAATTTTCTAGATTGTAACTTTTTTATTTTGAATATTATTATGAAATACCTTATTTTACAAGTTTTATGCTATTAAAATTGAATGTTACTTTATTTTTTTACCTTTTTTATAATCGTAAAATTTCCTTACCTTTCTTATTATTCTTGCCGGAAAATTTGTTGCACCTCTTAATTTTCGTGCTTTCCACGGCCACCACGAAGAGCATAGGACCTCCATCCACGCCAGCTGTGGAACGCCAGAGACTAAAAGATGGCACGAATTGAATTCATAACAAACAAAAAAGTGTTATAGGGGATTGATATCGCTTTTCATTAGCGTACAAATTATACATCTTAATGGTGCCATCATATTGTTCATCTAGCAATTTCTTGGCACACCAAATAAATAACCTCAACATAACAAAAGTAACAAATAAAACTAATAAAGAAACATTACTGATGAACTGGATGCCAGTGTAAGCAAATAGAAACGAGGTTTTACTACTAAGTGGACTAGACAAAAGGCACAAAGCAGATTAAAGAAATACACAACATAATTGCCTGCATCATTTATCAACAATTCACCTCCAAATCCGAGTCAATCTATCCTTCAGCCTCACCAAGTTCAACATCTTTCAGAGGAATCTTTTCTAATCCATCCTTCAATAGTCTAATTTCTTCTTCCGTCATGCTGTTTTTCGCATGATGAGGTAATGTCTTTGGATTTGACTGCTTTTCAGCCTCTACAGCCCAACTGTAAATTACCATGCCAAGAACTGCGATAATCATTCCCATGATATTCTTGAAAGTTAGCTCCGAATCAAATAGCAGCCATCCCAACGTCAGAACACATACTGTTTTCATGTGGCCTAAAACCTGGAAGGAAACGGCTGAAAAGCGTCCGATGCAAAGGTACTGGCTCACATTGCAAAATACAGCTAGCGAGCATGAAAGAATAATGCACAACTGCAGAAGTTAAAGAAAAAAAATTTAAGAGAATAATCCAACAGTATTTGTATATTTGAAGATAAAATACATACATAATATGATAGATTGGTGTCAATAGGGGAAAGGAACTTACAATGGCACCAGAAGAAATCTTATAGTTGGTTATCAATTTGCCACTAAGATAGTAATCAACAAATGGACCAAGAATAAGAAGAAAAAGCGCTTGAATGGGAGCAGTTTTACTTAGCAATTCAAACGATCCAATTGAATATTTCTTTTGAAGAGAACCAATTGACTGTTACAGAAAAGGTGAAAAAAAAAACAAAATTAGTTATAAAAATGAATAAATCCTACAAACATCACGCATAAATAATAGCATCTACCACAAATTGCGTTCTCTTCTGTTGTACTCATCATTTAACTATAATACTAATCTGATCTAATACTTGACCATTTACAGGTGAGAGACAGGCCATTAGAAGGGGAGAACAGTGCTTAGTCATGACACTTAATGACGAGCTCAAGAGCAAGAATAAACTGTCCCTAGAAGAATCACAAGAAATATGACTAGACAAGTTATTTTTGCTAACAAAAATATTCCCTCTCTCTCTCTCTTATGTGTTTCTTGGACTTTTTAAGTGTAGGATTTTATTTCTTAATTATAGAGGTATAAATACTAAAAGTAATATTTCTCAAAGCCCAAGAAAATAAAAGAAGGATGGCCAAGATTAAAATAAGAAGTGCAAGAAGGAAGCATAAAGATCGAAGCTTAACATAAGAAGCTTAACATAAGGGTAGCGTAAACATGACCACAGGAGTATGAGAATCATGAGTAACCAAGAGAAGTGTGACTCCTGATTCGGCCAACACGAAAGTTCCCGTTTCATTTTTTTTTAAATTTCAAATTTTCCCTCCTTTTGTTTTGAAATTTTCGTCTAGGCATGAGTGGGTTCTAGATCCCTCACTTCTATGTAATTGGAGACACATTTGAGTGTCATTAGGCATAGCAAATTCAGAACTCAAAGGCCATAAATAGCCATCACTCACACATGTAACTTCACTTTGGAATATATGATATTGTGAGTTTGTTAGTGTTGTGGAATAACTCAAATCAAATTCACTGCAGAAGCTTCGACCACACAAATAGCACACTGATATCAGATAATCCGCAAAACGAAATAGTAAAAGGTAAACGACAGAAGAACAAGAACGAGTCACACACAGAAGAAACGTGATTCAATTAAACTATTTCACAAACTTCAATCTACATCTACAACAAGATTCCCTGTAACCAGAGATTACAACTCAGTTCCTTTTAGTGAACTCTCATTCAGCTCAGTTATTAGTTGAATAACAACTCTCAATTAACAATAACTGTCTATACAGGTTCTTATTTATACAACCTAATTATTGTAACTAACTTTCGTAAAACATACCTAAACTAGCTGAGAAGAGAAGACAAGTGAACAATACTTCCTACTATTGGGCTTGAAACGTCACTTAGACAGTCTTTCCAGACATACTAGTCTTAGAAGAAGTTTTCATTTCTTAAGTCTCCTCCACCTTTGTCTTTTCATATCTTGTTTTTAATTGTCTCTTGTTCTTGTTCTTGTCTTTCTATCTTGTTTAATTCCACCATTAATGATATTCATTCCTGTCTTGTGTTTCTATCCTTTCCTCTCTTGGAAACAAACCTCCGCATTTAAATAATTCATTAGGATTAAATTCGTGTTCAGCAATAAGCTTCCTAGAGAATCTTGTCCTTGTTTTGTTCTTACTAAGAAATTAAACACAAATAAATTATTATTATCATTTCGAGTAAAATCATCTTAAGAAACATATCACTTAAATCTAATAAAGTTCTGTCCAGAACTCACCTAAAATTGCACGAGTTCATAATAACTAAAATGATAGGTGAAAAGGAAATAAAAAATAGCAGTCAATTTTGTATTGCCAGCATATTAGAGAAGAAACATTGAATAATACTTACAATTTGCTGCAAAGATGTTGACAGAACTGCTAAACAGGCACATATGAAACCTTTCAAGTTAACTTTCACATCAGTTACAGTGCAAACACCAACACCAATAACCACAACCACCACTGACATTTTCAC
The DNA here is from genome assembly GCF_029865625.1 of Vigna umbellata. Taxonomy (NCBI): domain Eukaryota; kingdom Viridiplantae; phylum Streptophyta; class Magnoliopsida; order Fabales; family Fabaceae; genus Vigna; species Vigna umbellata. The sequence goes on along the minus strand of NC_142174.1, from coordinate 9,230,665 downwards.
TTCCCTTGAGTAGTGCTTATTGTGAAGTATCCATTCCATCACGCAAACCACAGGAATCATGCTCAGTTTTGATATCTGTGACCACACATAACACGAGAAAATTAACTAAAAAGCAGTAGTGAAAATTCAGCGAAAACGTGAGAATGACTAAGTGGCTATGATTCATGATACATCAAAGGCGAGTCATGACAATATGGGCAAATGAATCTGAAAACAACGCGACACAGCACCTTCTAATATACAAGAATTGAGATGTAATCATAGTAACCCACACTTGCTTCTCTAAAATGACAAGCTGAGTACAAGCTAAGGTGTCTGGCCAAACTGTTTCTACGTTTTTCTTCCCCTTATAAAGAGAAGTTGGACCAAATATACAGAGGAAACCTCTTAAAATTTTAAGGAGTTTATTTTTATAAAAAAAGGGTGGAGAATAGTGTTTTAATATAAAAATCTAAACAGATATCTTATAAAAATAAGTTGCATATCTTAGCCTCCCTTTCCCTCTCATCCTAAAATAATCTAACTAAAATGATCAACCTGACACCATGCTGTAACAAACAGGTATTGTACTACAGGCTGGAAGTCCACTAAGAAGGTCCTTCCAGATAAAGCGTCATTTATCCACTCCTACTCCGAGCATTATCTTTATTATTCTCGATGTTAACTTAGGCAATGGAGTGGGGCCTGATAGTTAATTGCCCATCTCTTCTTTGCAGATCCAAGGAATGCCTAAACACAACAGGCCTACATCCAAAAGAGCACTCTTAAAGACTTGAATATTATGTTCAGACCATCGTAACTTTTGTCTTGCAAAACTTTCATTACTACACATAACAGTAAGTATCTCGTTAGATACTAATACTTCTAGGGTTAACATTAGTACTCACAGCTGCAGTTAGTTAAATCATGAATATGTAAAACCAACGATCATCGGGTAAAGGTGGAATTCCTCATCATAGAATGAAAGGCTTCAAATAATTGGCCTGGTGCATGCTTGGCAAAAAGGTAATGACTATGTTATGTTAACAAGGAAGAAGGATGAGGATTCTAAAATGACTATGGGATGAAATTGTTGACGAGAAAACAAGTTAAAGTTTAAATATCCAAGCCATGAACATATGATATCCCTATTCGCAGAAAAGATCGTCATAAAACCATACTTGGTAGAATCCAACGGAGTTGAGCATGAGGCTAAAGTTCATCCCCGTGATAGACATATTAGCAACCAGTGAGAACCAAATGAGTTCCCACATGGGAACATGCTTTGACGCTGAGTAACCAGTAGCATTTGACACGAGACCGACGAGAGCAGTTACGGCAAAGTGGAACCCAGTTAACGAACTGGCTGAAAAAAATTAAGAAAAGGAAAATTAGAGGACAGGATCTCAACCAGTCACGAGCAGAAACTTCTGTATGTAATAATATTAAAAGTTTGCACATAATACTTGTGAAATATAATACTCATGTCAGAAATCTCCCATATTAATATTAACTATCAAACTAACAGTAATAAGCTCCAGTAAAAAATAAACAACAGTCGGTATCAAGAATCAACTAGTTTTTCTAAAATAGGAAATACTAAAAAAAATCAGAAAATATCATGGATATTTGGATCGTGACCGACAGAGGAGATAGAGAACCATAAAATGAGCGTATCGTAGTAGTGGAAACAGAAAATTAAAGAGATAACAGATAACATGGAAGAAGTGAGAGATCTATTAGTCTCAGTCTCAGATCCAAACATGAAGAAATAATAGTTAAGAAGAGAGGCTGACCAAAGCTGAAAGCATAGCCATTGTTGGACATAAGCTGTTTGTTGGCCATAATAATCCCAACGGAGCTGACAACGTTCATGGCCCACGCTCCCACATCGGATATCGACGATTTCTTTTCGCTTTCCATCTTCTATTTCAGAGGGCACCAAAAGCAATTTCAATCAATACAATCTCTACGCATATACGAGAAAGAGAAGAGTATTGAGTGGTGAAATGGTAACCGCTTAACGAACACTAGATCTGAGGAAATACAGTATTACAAGATCTGTAAATATACAGTGACACAAGTTCGCTTTTCCGAATTTAAATTCAATCTCAACCTCGCTTTAATCGTTCGCCACTGAGATGAACTGAAACTATATCAGAAGAATAAAAAAGGAGAGCCGGGGAGGACCGCTTCCACTCTGGCAATTGCAGCTCTGCCTGCGCTTATGTCTCTCTCCTCCCTGAACACTTCCTTCCTTCCTCTTCTCTATCACATGATTGTCTCCTAATACCTCCTAACTAAATTTGAAAATTAAGTAAATAATTTCCTTTTTAAACGCAATTTTATTCAGTTTTTAACACATATAAGCACATGCATGGAATCATCATATCACAATTTATTTACTTTTGATTTATATCAATCAATTAATAATGTGAATTATTCTTTTATTCTTATAAATAAAACCAACATGAAAAATCACAAATACTCCTGTAACATTAAAAAATCTATAAAAATAATTTTTATATTTATTTATCTAAGTCCATGTTAATATAATTATCATTACATAAAAATTTTATTAAAAAAAATTAAAGAATATGAGAATAATTCCATTCTTTTAATTCTACTAAAAAAACAAATTCTTCAACGTATTAAAAAAAATATCATTAACTAGTTTTAATAAAATCTTTAATTTTTAGAAGTTTTTTTTAAATTTAATATTAACTTTAGTGACATTCCTAACCAATTTTTTATACTTTAAACATTTTCATCATCTTTTTAATATTATAATTTCACTCTCATCAAACATACTAGTTCGTTTAAAAGGTACTTTTAATTCCTCCACAGAACAAGTCTTACGTCAAAGATTGAGAATTATCATTGAATTAGTGAATTTAATTATTGTAAATCTCACAAACTATTAACGATGAGAGTAATATCCTCCAAAAAGGACATATCAATCAAGGAATCATATTGGATTAGAACATTACCATTAAGATTCTTGATAAGAAAATATTCATTCACAATACAAATATTAATCATGATTAGTCACCATTGCCTTATGTTGTGACTGAGTAACAGGTTGTATCATAACAAGTTACACCATAAAAGGCTCCACCACTCTAGCTAAAGAGTCTTTGGTCATATCCTATGCATCAACCACCATAGGATAATAATGTTGTTTAATTTTACACAAACTATTTTCTCCCCACCAGAAATAACATTGGCAACATGTTTAACCATCTATAATTAGATAAAGGATAATGATACTTTGACAATATTTTTTTGACAATATTTTAACATCATCTATGTGTCATTATGTGATTGTTCCAAAATTACTTCACAATCAATACTAATAATCATCTATGTTGTCAAAAAAATGTTTGTCAAAGTATCATTATCCCTAGATAAATCATGACTAATTTTAAAATTTGAATAAATTAGAGACAGTTTCTCATACTCCACATTAGCAATAAAGGCCAACCCTAACATTTCCACCAAATTTTGAGTAGACAAATCAAATAACAAATCAACATCAACCATGACACGTGCAAATAAACCTCGAGACTTATTATTGGTATAATCATCTAAGGATAAAGGTGTACTAATTTCACGTGTTATTGAGAAAATCGCTTTTGACTGTTAATACTATAAAGGAAGGCCATGAATGCAAACCTAATATTGAGTTTTGTTCAGTTTCACGATAGTTGGGACAAAATCTTTTGTTCAAGAAAAACACACGAAGAATGTCAAGATTTAAATTCCAAGTTCCATCAATCAAAATCTTTTGTATGTCTTCTAAAAAAACAAATTCATATAATCTTTTACTAAATGGAATTGCCTTCCAATGAACCAAATGCTTCCATGGAACTGCTCTTCATATTAGTTATAATCCTGTTTTTTATAAGAGAACCAAATATATTAAGATTGTATGTCATTTCATTCGAAAGAATATTGTATCTAAAGATATCAAGACTGAGTTCGTTAATTCAAGTGACAAATTAGTAGATATTTTCACTAAGTCTTTACGGGGTCGAAAACTGATTATATTTGTAACAAGTTTGATACATACGATTTGTATGAACTAACTTGAGAGGGGAGTGTTAGATATATTATATCTGTATTATATCTGTATTTTATCTTTAGTTAGTTTGCTATTATTCCTTATTTGTATTTCGAGCTTAGTCCATATTTGTTCTATTGTAAATAGAGTGTTCTATGTGTATATATTCAACACAAGGAAAATTAATCTTATACATAGTTTTCTAATATATTCAACAAAAAACTATTTAAAATAAGTTTTTAATTATAATCATATTTTTAGATACATAATTTCATTATCTTGAAAAGTTGAAAATATAATATATGTTGAGTTTGTTTAAGCTTAAAAATAAGATAATTTTGAAAACAGAAAAAATGTTCAAAAGTCATTTTTTATAAGTCCATAAATTATTTATATTGCGATATAATTGTAAAAGCTCATTATCTTTTAATTTTTTCATATTTTAAAGTTTTTATGAATTTTTTTATAAACTATTTAATATATATATATATATATATATATATATATATATATATATATATATATGTAAATGTTTAACTTATTTTTAGTTTTGACATCTAATATAATAAACACAATTCAGTTTAAAAAAAATGATTTTTCTCAAAAGAATCATCCATAAAAAAAATCAAATAAGTTATTGTTTTTATAAAACAATACTAATATAACATAAACATTTTTTGTATCAAAATTGAATAAAAATACATATAATTTTATAAAATTAAAAAAAACTAGATACTAATACAATTGTATAATTTGATTCAAGAGTACATAACTAGTGTATATAATTAAGTTACAAGAATTAGAACAATATGTTAATTTAATAAAAAAACTTTTGAATATATTAAGAATATATTACTAGGAACAAAATAGTCAACATGTTAAAAGAAAATTCATGGACTGATTCTAATCCATAGGACTTTATGAATATGTGAACTTTTATAGTAAAATAACCTTACATATGTTTTTGACCTCAAAAGATCAAATCTTAGATGAGCTAATTTTACAATTCTAACTATACATGGACCATAAGATTTAACGAAAATCATTTTCTCATAAAAAAGTAAATAAAGATCAAATAACAATAAAATTAAAAGAAAAATAAAAGAAAATAATGAGGTAGAACACAAAAAAGAGTTTGTTTTTATAAAATAAGTTCCACCTAAGAGGATTTTAAGAACAAGACAATAAATAGGCTCGCAAGATCTTCTCTTCTATGGTTTTTACTTGTCCTTTAGATGTAAGGATTTATATGAATAATGTTGAAGTAGAGATTGAACTACCAAAAAGAGGGAATCAAAATACTTCATGAACGCTTTTATCTTTCCATGGCAATATTAATATATGGGATGAGTGAAAATCAAGAAAAGTATATTATTCAAGCAAAAGAATGTAAATTAATGCATTCACACTTTAAACATGCATTAATAATAGATGAATACATCATGACTTTAAACATAAAAATCTTTACACTCTTTTATTTTTTATACATTCCGGATTGAGTGTGTTAGAAGGTATTTTCAAATCCAAAAAATGCCTTTCAGAATAATTAATCGAGAAATTTTGAAAAATACATTTTTAGAATGTATTTTTAAATTTGAAAATATATTTTGAAATTCATTTAAAAAAAACAAAGAAAAATCCACGTGTTTTGAAGTCATTTTCGAATAGAAATAACTTTCAAAGTTTTAGAAGGTATTTTTAAATCCAAAAAATGCCTTTCAGAATAATTAATCAAAGAAATTTTGAAACATACATTTCAGATTTAGTGATTCAGAATGTATTTTAAATTTGGAAATATATTTTGAAATATTCATTTCAAAAAACAAAGAAAAATTCACAACTGTGTGTTGGGTGTTGCTTCCTCCACCACCCCAATTGTTTCTGCACCTCCCCACTATTTTCTTTTATTCCAAAAATACTGTACATTTCTCCACTATTTTCTTTTATTCCAAAAATATCCTACACCTCCCCACTATCCTCAACAATTTTTCTCTTTCTCTCTCTGCATTAATGGAACATTCATATTTAAACTTGTCATATATTGCAAAATATAAAATTCAGACAAAACTTTAATATTAGTGCTTCTACCATTTTCATTTTATAAATTTAAGTTAGATACAAATACAAAATAATAAACATAATAATATTAATAATAAATAATATATTATTATTATTATTATTATATACTAACTTTATAACGATAAAAGAACTAAATAAATTCCAAATCTTTAACAAATAATTTTTCTTTTATATTTTAAGTATTTAATAATACTTTTATATTATTTATCTAATAAATTAAATACTTTATTCAAGTTATTTGAGTCAAACATGTCGGTAAGTTAAAACATAATATAATGTTAAAAGTTATAGATATTAAATGTAAGAAAAAACACACACATATATAAACATTTTTTTAAAAATTTAGAACAAAATTTTACCATTTATTAAGTAATTTGAAGAAAAAAAATTGAACAGTGAAAATAAGATTAAATCAAACTTATTTAAGGAAAAATGTAAATAAAATTTTGCAATATATCACAGTTTAAATCTGAACCATGTGAATGCTCCATTAATGTAGAGAGAAAGAGAAAATGGTTGAATATAGTGGGGTAGTGTAGGGTATTTTTGGAATAAAAGAAAATAGTAAGAAGATGTAAAGTATTTTTGGAATAAAAAGAAATAATGAAGAGGTGCAGGAACACTTGAGGTGGTGGAGGAAACAACACCCATGTGTGTTTCAGAGGAATGACTTCTAAATTACCCATTTCAGATTTATTATGAGTTAAGAATGCATTTTAGATCTAGAAATACCTTGTATGATAGTTGTTTCCGAATACAAAAGAAATTAAAAAAAGGATATTTCAAAAGTCATTTTTAAATCCAAAAATTGCTTTTTGAATGAATTTTCCTAAATTTATTTATGGATTCGAAAATGAGTTTTGAAACATTCAATTCGAAATGTATGAAACAAAAATCTTCTCCATAATAGTAAATCGAGAATGCATGCAACCCTACTTTTACATTTTTATTAGGATTAAATATATTTTTGTCAAAATTAATTCATTTTCAAAACTTTGATCCAATTTAGTTCATCAATTTTAAAAATTTGTAAATTTATTTTTTTAACCAAATTTTGTCAAGTTTATTAAACGTTTCAAACACGTTTTTTAGTTAAAATTGAAACAAAAATATAACAGACGATGTAAACAACTCAAATGTTATTATGAAACATGCCTGAAACGTCAAATAAACTTAACAAACTTTGGTTAACAGAACTGAACACATGTATTTTTTAAATTGATAGATTAAATTGAACCAAAGTTTCGAAAAGAAACTAATTTCAAGTATCGTTAAGACATCAAAAACATATTAATTCTTCTTATTATTATAAATTTTTTAATGGTTTTCAAACGGTATCAAGGAGGTGCAGCAAAACGGAGAAGAAACAAAAACACAAGGTTGTAGTTCTCTCTGTGTCAAAGTCTCCATGCGGTCTTTACTGGTGGGAGCAATCAAGTAAGAATTCACAGAGGTAATTAAGGCATGCCTAGTGTAGAGAAATAGCTAGGGGAGGTTGAAGAGAGAAAAGAGAGAATGAGGAAGGAAGATGCAACGGTGTGAGTGGTGAAGCTATTACACTTGTTTTTTAGTGTAAGGGTAAAATGGGGATTTTAAATCTTATGGGGTGTGCAAGAAGAAAAAAATTAGGGTGCAGGAACAGCCCTTTGTGTCATCCTATTCTCATATTTGATTGTCCATTTTGAGCATAGGAATTTCTCATACTTTCATCATAAGGAAATCAATTCTGACAGAATTATCTTTAATAAACACACAAATCTATTTACACAAATCTGAATGTGTAATAGAATAATGTTTTCTACAAATGATGTTTCCATGCGCTTGTTATCTATATATCCTAACTTGTAACACGTTGGCATAAACAGTCTTACGGAAGTTTTCATGAAAATACACCAAATAACTTGTTTTCTGTTCTCTCTGAACAGAAATTAAGAAAAAAATACATATTCTTTACCACAGGTTAATCTGCTGTTCGAAGTCAAAAATAGCCTGATAACTAAAACGAGATAAATAATTTGCATTATCTTATAAAAAAAGTCAACTTATGAAGTATATTAAATATATTTAATGCATTATAATTTGCTCTAATCTTGTAAATTTTCTAAAGCTTCATCCTCAAATACAGCGAGAGAGAATATATCTCCTATAAGCCATTAGTTAAAAAATTATTTAACCTAACAAACAATAAGTTTTCCCTAATAAAAGGTTTAAAGAATAATTCTGATATTTTATTTCAAAGAGTAGAGTACCATATATATACATTTAAGGATCCTATAATCCTTCATCTATTAAAGGAATGACAGGTGCACAAATCTGCACAAATTATAATAATATCTAAATTATAACTAACATAATATTTGATTGCCTAATATCCTTTAATAGAATATTTAGCATATCTTAACACCCCCACTCAAGTTGGTGCATGGATATCACACATTCCCAACTTGAATAAAGACTCATTAAACAATCTTCTTGATACTCCTTTGGTGAGAACATCAGCCAACTGCAATTCTGATCTTACAAAAGGAAATGAAATTATTCCAGCTTCAAGCTTCTCTTTGATGAAATGTCTATCAATCTCCACATGCTTTGTTCTATCATGTTGCACAGGATTGTGAGCAATTGCTATAGCCGAAGTATTGTCACAGTACAAACTCATAGGTTCATTTTGTGTAAAGCCCAAATCTGATAGCACATTTTTAATCCACAAAAGTTCACATACACCTAGTGCCATGCCTCTGAATTCTGCTTCAGCACTAGATCTTGCTACTACAGGTTGTTTTTTACTCCTCCAAGTTACAAGATTCCCTCCTACAAAAGTAAAGTATCCAGAGGTAGATCTTCTATCATCTTTTGAACCTGCCCAATCTGCATCAGTGTACCCTTCTACCTTTAAGTTTTCATGATTTGAGAACAAAATTCCTTTTCCAGGAGCTGACTTCAAATATCTCAAAATCCTTTCAACAGCATCCATATGAAGCTTCCGTGGGTCATGCATAAATTGACTAACAACATTCACTGCATAAGTGATATCTGGACGTGTATGGCACAAATAAATTAATTTTCCTACCAGCCTTTGGTATCTTCCTCTGTCTATGCTTGCTGAATTTGAGCATTGAAAAAGTTTATGATTTTGTTCAATTGGTGTATCAGCTGGTTTACTCCCAAGCAGCCCAGTTTCCGATAGTAAATCAATAGTATATTTTCTTTGGCATAGAAAAATACCATGTTTTGATCTAGCTACTTCAATACCTAAAAAATATTTAAGATTTCCAAGTTGTTTCATCTCAAATTCAGTGTATTGTTGTAAACTAGAAATCTCATCTTGGTCATTTCCTGTAACAATCATGTCATCTACATATATAATCAAAGCTGTAATTTTTCCTTTTCCTCTCTTAAAAAATAAGGTGTGATCAGAGTTACTCGCTCTATAGCCAAAAGCCTTCATAGACTTGGTAAACCTTCCAAACCATGCTCTTGGGGATTGTTTTAATCCATATAGAGCCTTCTTTAATTTGCAAACCTTCATTCCAATTGAATCAGTCATGCCTGGTGGAGAATCCATATAAATTTCTTCTGAAATTTCTCCGTGTAGGAAAGCGTTTTTCACATCAAATTGTAGAAGAGGCCAATCTTGGTTTGCAGCTAGCGACAAAAGTATTCTCACAGTATTGAGTTTGGCTACTGGTGCGAACGTCTCTTGGTAATCTACACCATAAGACTGAGTGTAACCTTTAGCCACAAGTCGTGCTTTATACCTCTCAACAGTTCCATCAGCTTTATGCTTAATTGTAAAGACCCATCTGCAGCCCACAGTTTTCTTCCCTTTTGGTAAGGACACAAGATCCCAAGTGTTGTTTTTTTCTAAAGCTGCCATCTCCTCAACCATTGCTTCGGTCCATCTAGGATCTGCCAAAGCTTCTTGTACATTACTAGGAATAGAAATTGAAGATAATTGAGATACAAATGATGCATATGACTGAGATAACCTGTGAGATGACACATATTTACTAATGGGATATTTAACTTTGGCTTGGAGGTCTGGTTCATATTTAACTGGAGGTTGACCACGGTTAGAACGAGGTGGAAGAATATATTGAACAGTAGTAGACTCAGTGTTTGGTGTGCTGGTGGTCTCACGCAGACAAGAATCAATTTCATGATCAATTTCATTAGTATTATCAGAGATAGTATCAGAAGGTACCTCTGAAGAGTCAAGTTGAACCTGTGGAGAAGATTGAGCCAATTGGTTATGATCAGAAGACACTGTATTATCCAGAAAAGAAGGGTCCATATTTAGGATTGGCTCACTTCCTGCAGAATGATCCTCACACAATAATTTATCTTCACAATCAAACATACCAACATCACGATTATGCACTTCACTTTCATTGCCTCCCTGAAGTGGAGAATCAACATAAAAAAATTCATGCTCATTAAATGTCACATCCATAGAAATATAAAATTTCCTTGATGGTGGATGGTAAGCACGATAACCTTTTTGAGTTGATCCATACCCAACAAAAACACATTTGATCGCTCGTTCTTCAAGCTTTGTACGTTGATGTGGGTGTAAGTGAACATATATAACATCCAAAAATATGAGGTGGTAAATAAACTATGGGAGGAAGGATACAATGATCAGACAACACATCAAAAGGCCTTCGAAAGTTAAGCACACTAGAAGGAGTTCGATTAATTAAATAAACGGCAGAGCTCACAGCTTCACCCCATAAATGAGATGGGACATTACCATCTATCAAAAGTGATCTTGTCACCTCTAATATATGTCTATTTTTCCTCTCAGCCACTCCATTTTGTTGTGGTGAATAAGGACATGTAGTTTGATGCAAGATGCCTTTAGAGTTCATGAACTCTATTAATTCAGTCTTAAAATATTCTCCTCCATTGTCTGATCGAATGACCTTAATAGATGTGTTAAATTGTGTAACAATCAAATGATAGAAGGAACGAACCACATCACACACATCACTTTTATATTTAAGCAAATATACCCAGGTTACCCGAGTACAATCATCAACAAAACTGATAAACCATTTTTTTCCATTATGTGTAGATTGCGGGGCAGGGCCCCAAACATCTGTGTGAATTAATGAAAAAGGAAAATTAGTTTTGTTATTGCTTAAAGGAAACACAACACGATGATTTTTTGCCAAAACACAAGTTTCACAAAAAAAATCAGAAATATTGCATTTATGAAATAGTGATGGAAATAGTTTTTTTAAATAACCAAAAGAGGGATGTCCCAACCGTCTATGCCACAACCAAATTTCTTTTTTGTTTTTATCTTGTATGTGATCGTTCGCAAGACAAGTCAATCCTTTATTATGGTTTGATTGTGAGACATTTTCAAGATAATACAGTCCTTCACTCTCTCTACCACTAGCAATCTTCTCCTTGGAATGGATGTTCTGAAAAAGACAATGGGTTGGGTAAAATAAGGCAACACAAGAATGTGATTTGGTTAACTTGCTGACGGAGATAAGATTACAGTTTAATGTAGGAACAAATAAAACATCAGGAATCGATAAAGAGGGTGAGAGGGATATAGTACCTATACCTTCAATAGGAGATGAGACCCCATTGGCATTAATAATAACAGTTTTAGAACAATTAGAGGAAAAATTAGTAAATATATGAGGATCACAAGTCATATGATCAGTAGCACCCGAATCAATTATCCAATTACTATCCTTAGTAACAACAGAAAGATTAAGGGCAGAGTTAGATACACCTGACTTGGTGACAAATCCGACAGCAGTAGAAATATAACTCTTGAAAGCAGCGGAAGTTCCAGAATCATGTTTCTCCGATTGATTGTCATCGGAAGAAGCCATCAGAAATATTCAATGAAAAAAGGCACTGATTCCTATATCTTAGAGGATATCAGTGTTGGCTCTGATACCTATATTCTATAATCCTTCATCTATTAAAGGAATGACAGGTGCACAAATCTGCACAAATTATAATAATATCTAAATTATAACTAACATAATATTTGATTGCCTAATATCTTTTAATAGAATATTTAGTATATCTTAACATTCCCCGCTCTGGGAGATTATATGCCCTCCCAACCGTAGCCATCTCCATACAGATTCAGTGGCTACCTTTTTGACAAAAAAATCTTTAAGCAAGTTTACTACTGAAGATCTCGTACACATTATTAATCAAAACCAAGACCATACTTCGCAGTACAGCATTGGAGCGGTACGGGAGCCGGTATGAGTAAAACTACAACCCAAACATATATATATATATATATATATATATATATATATATATATATATATATATATATATATATCATGTCTGTTGAATTTAGTTTTACACAGGAATCCCCTCTAAAATGGATGCACACTACCTCTTATGAACAAAAGAAACTTAATGTAACCTAAGTGCTGGCACCCCAACAAAATACACTATTCCAAGTACATGGCAATCAATCACGGCCAGCTGGTAGTGATAACACTACTTTAAATTATCTTTTTTCATCTATGTATAGAATTATTAGACATGCAAAACCACACTGCACAATGCGGTCCCTGCCGAAAAGATACGATCTCCAGCACATAAAGGCACATTTGACAAGAGTGATACATACAATAACACACCCCGATACAGGCACATTCGACAAGAGAATTACATACCCTCCCCACCCCCGCTCCCCCCCAAAAAAAAAACTGCACACGGGATATCAAATTCAATCCTTGGTGGTTGGAGTAGGTCTCTGGGCACCCGGTGGGGCGGTCGGCCTCGGAAAGTTATAATCAAATTGCATGCCAGCGAAGTGCGGGGCCTCCACGTAGGGGCTCTACATTGTATCAAAACAAATATAACATGTCACTATAAATATATACATTCAAATAAATAAAATAGAAAAAAATTAGCCTAAATTGGATAGAAATAAATGCAATGACAGTAATCTAGCCAAATGAAAAGAAAGAATTAAAGGACCAGCGTGAAAAGTTGCACCTGGGATGCAAATGAAGTATCACTCGAAAAATCAGGACTTGAAGATTTGGGTGATGTACAAGGAGAACAAGCATCATTGCTGGTTTCACTTCCATTCAACTTGTGCACTGCCTTATTTGGTACACTTTCATTCTCGTTTCCATTGGCTGACTTAACCCTCTAAATTGGAATCGTGAATTCAAAATCATTATAATCAGTATACAATATTGCTAAAATTATATGAAGAATAGGAAAGAAATACCACCTGGAAGATTTTACCAAGAGTTTTCAACCCTTTAGCTCGTGCACGGAGTTCCTCTTTCTTGACACTGTTGTCTTGAAGTACCTAAACCGAAGCATACTCGATAAATTAAACACAGCCAGCCCTTAAATCTACTTTATGCAATTAAGTGACATTGGCCTAGAAAAGACAACCATTTGACAAACACGGGAAAGAGTGGCTTCAATGTCCGCCACATTAAGCTTCCACAAAGAGTCAATCATTAATTTCTTGTGAGATTGCATGTATTCTTCAAGCTCTTCTTCAGTATAGTCCCCTTCCGAACTGAGTTGCTTTTTCATATCCTCCTGCAATTGGATTAACGCAATTGCCCCTACAACCACAGCAAAGAAAAAAAAAATGATTAACCTCCGGCACAATGTTTTCACATTAGCAATTCATGTTTGCAGGCCCGAGAGCCAAAACAAAATAGATTAGTTAGAGACAAATAACAATCATTGAGTTATCACAGACCAAATAAAAGACTTGATATGGGGCTTATTGGGGAGAGAAAATATACCAGTACAAATGAAAAAAAAAAAACTCTAGTTAAAAGGAGTGGAAGAATATAACGTCCAGCTACCAGGATCAGAAAGAAGAGTTATGAAAGAGATTAGTAATTTCTAACATAGATACTATAGAGAGGCTTGCTTCTAATTATGTGTTTTGTACACACAGTACTCTTATTTATAATGAAGAAAAAATATAATAATAAACAACAAAATCAATACCTAATAAAGAGAAGTATTTGGTAAGATATTTCCTTATCAAATCATACCATATCTCTCTACTTAATGTAGCCAATTTACATCTTTAACACTCTCAATTAGGCTGGAGCAAATGTCATTTAAGTCAAACTTGTTACCAACACAGTAGCCCTTAAGGGATTTAGTGAACATGTCTGCAAGTTGACAAAGATAGTGATGATTTCTCTTGCAAGCACATTATTTCTACCAAAATGACAGACAATGACTGTCTGTGTTAGGTCCATTCACAGAATGTCTGGATTTTATGCAATGTGAATAGAAGCTTGACTGTTGGATACGAGTTTCTTGAGTGCCTTCAAATTTTAATTGGTAGAGGAGTTGCCTAAGATGTAATGTCACAAACAGCTATTGCATTGTGCGGTACTCAACTTTAGAACTGGAACTAGAAACTGTTTTTTGCTTCTTGCTCCTCAAGGGGATCAAATTACCTATGATGAGAACACGATATCTAGAAGCGGACTTCCTATTTTATGGTGATCCTACCCAATAGCGTCAAATTTGCAATTGCCTTTGCCCTCACATATTAATCCATGGCTTGGTGCGTTTTTTAGGTATTGAAGGAGTGGCAACTTTCCAATGACTATCACATGGATCCTTCAAGAATTGGCTAACCACACTAACTGCAAATGTGATGCCTGCCTCATGATAGTGAAGTGATCAAGTCCTCTTAATAGATGATATCTTTCAAGTTCTTTCCCTTTGCATTGAAAGAAACTTCACATTAGGCCACAAGCGTCACTTAGGCGACAATCAAGCATGTAGATACAATGATGATGTCTAAGGCATATTTCTACAGAGAAATGACAAAGTCATTAGATTCAAATTGACCATGGAGATGAGACTTTAGACGAAGGATCCCATAAAAATATTCATCACTGATAATGATATTCAAATTGACCATGGAGATGAGACTTTAGACGAAGGATCCCATCAAAATATTCATCACTGATAATGATATTATCAACATGTATAACAAGATAGATGTTAGGTTTCTATGGATTAAACCTAACCAAAAGAGCAATCGCACACACAGTACTCACACACAGAAGGCCAAAGAATGCTAATCTTGTATTCTCAGTAGAAAGAATACAAGGTACAATATCAATTGGGAGCCTAACCTCCCCCACAGGGTTAAAACTCCTGTCAATTCACAACTGTCAAAACGTGACTCCAAACAATACAAGAATTCTATTTATGCAATCCCTCTTTCCCGCTTCTCCTAACTGCCTAGGCAGTTAGGCTATTAAATGCTTCCCTCTTCTCACAAACTCTCCATTCTCTAACATTTGTTACGTATCCGAGTCGGAGACGTAATTAAACACGATCACAAAAGATAGAAAAGACAATGACTGAATGATAATGGCTGAATTGAATCTCTTTTATTGATGGTAATATCTGAATAAACAAAAGTAAACAATAATTGGGAGCATAACTTCCTTCAATTACTTGGGAGCATAACCTCCCTCACAGGACGCATAACCGCCTGTCAACAAAACTCAATAATTAAAAGCATGCCCTAAACAATAACATCTAGCTTTACTTATATTAAATATTTCCTTAGGATATAATTCTATTTACTATAATTAACTTATATTAAATATTTCCCTAGAATATAATTCTATTTACTATAATCAACTTATATTAAATATTTCCCTAGAATATAATTTTGTTTACTATAATTAACTTATATTGAATATTTTCCTAGGATATAATTCTATTTACTATAATTAACTTATACTGAATATTTTCCTAGGATATAGCTCTATTTACTATAATTAACTTATACGGAATATTTTCTTAGGATATGACCTTATTTACTATAATTATTTCCCGCCCATCCTAACTATTGTCTAGTTAGGATACTCTTCAACCGATTGGCTCTAGCTCTTCACTGCCTTCCGTTCGGCTTGCTTCCCCCTGTCTCCTACCGTTCGGCTCCAACTCTTCACCACCTTCCACTGTTCGGCTTGCTTCCCCCTGCCTCCTACCGTTCGACTCTAGCTCTTCACCGCCTTCCACCATTCGGCTTGCTTCCCTTTGCCTGCTACCGTTCCGCTTCCCTGCCTTCTATCCTATCACCCAATATCCTATCATTACACCCCGTTGCAGAACAACCTTGTCCCCAAGGTTGGAACTGGGGAGCTTGATCTCATGGCTCTTCTTCAATTCAGGTCTGGAGGTTTGGGTGGTGGCAATTCCTCCTCGTCCTCCGCCAATATCATGACTCTCAAACTCTTGTTCGGGCAGTGGTGACCAGGACCGAACGGTCCCCCACACCTAATACACCTTCCCTCCTCTCTTCGTTTTAGGGCTTCTGAATAAGGCATATTCCACTCCCATTATTATCACTACCCTCCTTCCGTACCGACCCCACACTCTCGGCAACTCCCGATCGGTTCTCCCTCACAGCTTCCGCTCGGCTTTGGTTATGTCGACCGATCTCCATCCTCGCTATTGCGCCACTCGGTTTCCCTCAGGACTGATTCTTGCTCATACTTCCGGCTCCATTCTTTGCACCACCGTGAATCTCCTCCACGTCCCTTGCCATTCTCATGGCGGTCATCATCTTCTGCGAATCAAGCAATCGTATGCGGTTAGGAATCCCCTCTCGTAACCCTGCCATGAAGTACCTCATCAACTATTCCTCGGGCACTCCCTTTGTCTGTCCCACCAAGACTTCAAAATCTTGGATGTACTCTTCCACGGATCCCGATTGCTTACTAGCTGCCAGCCTTTCGAAGACTGACCCCCGGTTTCTTCCTCCAAACCGTATCACTATCGCCTCCTTCAGACCCGCTCACGATCAATCATTGGTCTGCTCCCTCCAAAATCTGAACTAGGATCCACACTTCCCTCCATCCTGATGTAGGCTAGGCACACCTTTTCTTCCTCGGACACTTCTTGCAGTTCAAAAAATTTATCAGCCCTATTGATTGTATTTAAGGGATCACTCCCCTCAAACGTGGGTAACTCTACCCTTTTCCTCCAATTTGGTTGCTCCTGCGCACCACTCTCTTTCTCGCCTTCATCTTCATCCCGCCGGTCCCTCCTTTTCCGTTGATCCCAGGCTTCCATCCGAGTTACCACCTAGTGATCGGTCTCGGTCCCCCCATCATCCTCATCAGTTCTTGGAAATTTTTTTGCATTGTCGCCTCCAACGTCCCCATGGACAGCTCCACGTTCTTCCTTCAAATGCATGCATTCTTCCCTCCATGACGTCGTTCACTCCTCTCAACCTGATCCGGTAGCGCTCCCTTGACGATCCGACAGTTCCCTCCGTCACGCCCTTTTCTCCTCTCTATCGGATCCCGCAGGTAGGACCAATTGTTACGTATCCGAGTCGGAGACGTAATTAAACACGATCACAAAAGGTAGAAAAGACAATGACTGAATGATAATGGCTTAATTTAATTTCTTTTATTGATGGTAATATCTGAATAAACAAAAGTAAACAATAATTAGGAGCATAACCTCCTTCACTTACTTGGGAGCATAACCTCCCTCACAGGATGCATAATTGCCTGTCAACAAAACTCAATAATTAAAAGCATGCCCTAAACAATAGAATCTAGCTTTATTTAGATGGATAATGGAGGTGAAGGATTGAGTGATCAGCTTCACTACTAGACATAAATTCAAGTAGGGCAGAGGTTAAACAATGAAACCATGCCAGAAGAGATTGCTTTAAATCATATAGGGAGCAACAAAGCTTACAAATAAGATGTGAGTCGTAGGAGATTATATAATTGGGTAGTTGATCAATATACACATCTTTTTGTAACTTACCACGAAGGATGCATTTTTTATGTCCAAGTGATGAAGATGACAATGACAAATGACAACTATAGTAAGAAAAAGACAGGTGATTTTGGCCATTAGTGAAAAAAGTGGCATCTAGTGCTATCTTGACTGTATAAACACATCGACACCCAATTGTGAATTTGTTAGCAGACTTGGGGACATGGTCCCACATGATGTTGTCTTCGAACAAAACAATTTTTACTAGCATCGCTTGTTGCCATGGTATCCCCTTAGACTTAGGAATAGACACAATCCAAAATGAGATTGTTGTAACTTGATATAATATCTTTAGAATCTTCCTAATAGAGGAAATATATATATATATATATATATATATATATATATATATATATATATATATAATCTTTTATTTTATTTTACTTTCCTAGTTTCCCTATTTCCCTTTTTAGGAGAATTAGATTATTACAAATAGAGAGTATCAGAATGTATTTTTTATGATTGAGAATAATAAATCACTCTTATTTTCAACTGAGATAAAGGAGTAATAGGATGGAGATACACCGTTACAAATGAGATTTAAAGCGTATTTGGGATTACAATTACAAGTGGACCAAATACCTTTCTGACGTACTAAAGGAAGATCAGGTGCACGGAACAATGGTACAAGGACATTTGGAGCAAGTAATGATGTTGGAGGATCTGTTGGGTGGTGTCAATTGAGCATGTGTTTGTCATGTGAGTACTGTAGGATGTTGAGGAATAGCAAGTGATGCTTGAACAGGAGCAACAAGTGGAGGTGGAGGTTCAGGTCAAACCTCCAAAACATCTTCAATGCTAGAAGAAAAGAAAAAAGTATTTTCAAAGAAAGTCATGACCAGATGTCGTTAAGGTTATAGAGAGAAACATTTGTAGCTCTCCTGGATACCAGATTAACCAAGAAAAATACATTACAAAGATTTTGTAGATAGTTTATTTCTACCTTGAGTCAAATCATGAAAAAAACATGTATTCTTAAAGACTCATAAGGGAATATGAAGGTCCTATTTAATATCCAATATAGAATTAGAAATATGATTATTTAGAAACGAGTAGGGCATGCAATTAAGTAACTGGCAGGTAGTAGGAATGACATCCCCAAAAATGTTGTGGGACATTACGCTGAAGAATTAATAAACCGTGCCATACCAATAACAAGTGTGGCAACCTCATTGGTTGCAAAAAGCTAGAGAAGCTCATGATATTTAGTGGTAGAGATAGCAATATCTAAGACTGAGCAGTGACTTGGGCCACTGACTGAACCGGACTGCTCCCTAGCTTTGATTTGATACTTTGCTTCAACATGTCTCCTATTCTTAGAGAAGTTGCAATAGAGATCATAGAGACCACGTCCACGACCACCACATCCTCCACAATGGTATAATTGTGAGACAAGGGCAAGAATCCCTACTAGGAGTGGAAGATGATTCAAAAGCATGTAAAATTAAGAGGTGAAACAACTGCTTTTGGACTGTCACAGGTGGGAGCAGTTGGTCACGATAAATCTGATTTTGATTTGCAGCAAGATCAGGTGGAAGTCCAACAAACCGAGAAGACTTGTACATGTTGGTTGTGAAAAGTAATATAAATAGATCATCCATTTTGTTTGATAAAACTCACACAAGCACATCCGTAATACAGTTTTTCATTTTTTACATGAATTGTACTTTGCCACAAGCATAGGTTCACCGTTTTACCAAAGCCTTTATGGGTGGTCAATTCAATCCACCAAGCCCAAAGAAACACCCAATATCCAAAATAAGAGAGTAAAATAAAGATAAAACTCACACAAGCACATCCAAAATACTGTTTTTCATTTCTTACATGAATTGTACCGTATCACACAGCCTGGAGAGGCTTTAAAATAAAAGTTGCTCACCTGTTGCTGCTGTAACTTGAGATTTAATAGAATGCCCTTTGTTTCTAAACCATTCAGCAATAAAAGGCACACCCAAATAAATTGCTTTCTTCCCTAGCTCTTTTGCTGCCTGCCTTGCGTATATGTAGCCAATGGTATTCAACATATCAATCCCATAAGCTGTATAATGACAACTGAATAATTCAGAAAAAGCACCGTAACAGTCCTGGTAATGTTATTTTGATATTCAAATACTCGAGATTAGACAAATGACGTAAAGTCAGTCTTTTAACCATATCATGATGGGTAAACAATAAAGCAATTAATTTCAATGACTTTTACAGCCACAGATTGATGTGACCAAAAAACTTGATATTGAAGTAAAGAAGATTTAAAGTGAATTTGAGAGAGTATTTACCCCTCTATGAGGTTTTCATATTTATAGTTGTTTGGGATACATTAGATACAATGGATGAGAGAAAAGAAGAGAACTCTAGAAGATGCTCATAGGAACTAGGTCTAAAGCGTGCTCCTAGGTATTATTTCCAACACACAATACAATAAATCCTACTTAAGACTATTTATTTTGTTAAAATGTTCTCAAAAAATTAGGATGATTGATTCCTAATTATTAGGTGCTTTTATTAGAGTTAATTATGTAAAATAGTATAAATACATATTGTTTGGTCTGCATTAGACACACAATACATTCAGAACATATACAATTTTATATGGCATCAATAGGGTTTCAATCTTGGATCTTTTTTTTCCGGGTGAATGGTCCCTGCAACCACTGTGTGCCCCTTTTATTTGTCACCGAGCGTCCTTTTCCTCCTGTGACCACCTTGATCAAGACCTTCTCCCTCCAACGACCACCATGCTTCATTCGCTGCTTTGAACATATGCTACATGAAGCCCACATGCGTGACCTTTTCCTGGTGCGTCCATCTCAAGCTCTTGTCACTGCTTGTGTTTTTCTCACTGTTCCGGCACTACCCACTTGCTAGTGTGCCTGCTGCCTCCTTCCTCACACCTTTATCCCATTTCAGGTACTTTTTTCCCATGGCTTCTGAAAGCTCACACTCAAGTACCTCCTCTACGGTTACTTTTACAACTATTTCGTTGATTCCAAGTGAAAAACTGACCAAGATGAGCAACTATAGCTCCTAGGCTGCTGCTGTCTAGCTATGGTTTCGGGGTCAAGGCTGTGCCAACCACTTGACCAAACAGACCAAAGACATTCCTCGCAATGATCAAGCCCAATGGATGCAAATAGATGCCTCCTTGTGTAGAGTTTTCTGGCTCTCCATTGATGTCAAATTGCAGCGTCAATACCACACTTTTACTACTTGTTATGATGTATAGAACAAAGCCAAGAGAGTATTCTCCAATGATGTTCATCGCCTTTACAATGTTGTCTCCAACCTTATCACTATGAAGCTGAAAATCATGATATATAGACATATCTTGGTAAGCTCGATCGCTTAATTGCTGATTTTGAGTCACTCATGCCTTTCACTAATAATGCAGAGAAGCATACAGCACAACGTGGTCAGTTTTTTATGATTCTTGCACTTGCTGGACTTCCTCCTGAGTTTTCTTCAATTTGCAATCAAATCTTATTTGGCACAGTTGTTCCATCTTATTACATCGATAGTGAACAATTACTTCGCCTTTTAATTCCTCACATGTTAGGTCACTCTCTAGTACTTCTAACTGATTCCTCTGCTTTTTACTCCCAATCTTCCTACCGGTTGAACGAAGGGGAAATTTGGGTGGATATTGTGGTCAATACCCTCGTTGCAAGTTTTATCAACACCCTCTGCTTTTTTGCCTTAGTTCACTTTGATATTTGGGATTGGGTTTTTATTACTTAGTTACTTTCATAGACGATTTCTCCCGATGTACTTGTTTATTCTTAATGAAAAATCATTCTGATGTTTTTTCTATATTCCAGGGTTTCTCGACTGAAATTAAAATTCAATTTGGCACCTCTATTAAAATTTTATCCATTGACAATGCTCGTGAATATATATGTCTTCCCAATTTCAGTTTTTTCTGAGTTAACAAGGTATCTTCCATCAAACATCTTGCTCTCACACACCACAACAGAATGGTGTCACCGAAAGAAAAAATCGATATTTTGTTGAAACTACCCGTACCCTTCTTCTTCACCACAATATTACTCTTCAATTATGGGGAGATGCCCTTTTGACAACATGTCATTTGATCAACCACATACCTTCCTTCATCCTTAATAATTAGGTTCCTTACTCTTTGTTATATCCAACACAAGATCTTTACTCCATTCCTCTTCGTGTCTTTGGTTACACATGCTTTGTGCATGACCTTACTTTAGGTAAAGATAAACTTTTTGTCAAATCTCTCAAATGTATTTTCTTGGTTACTCACGCCTTCAATAGGACTATTGTTGTTTCTGTCCTCAACTTCAACACTATATAGTTTCCACTAATATCACCTTATTTGAGACTACACCTTCTACACTTCAACTATATTGGATGTCAATCTTATAGTAGAATCTTCAGAAGTCTTGCCTGTTCTGACTCATGTAATTGTTTTCCACCCAACGTTCTTTGCTTCAATACCATTGACGAGTTTAAACTCCAATTTTGACTCACTATACTAATCCTCAAGCATCATCTCCTGCTCCAACCATCCCTCCACCCATGCCTCCTACACCTGAACTTCCTATTGCGATACGAAAAGGTATTCTTTCCTCTCGTAATCCTAACACTCTTCATACTTTTACCATTACTTATGATGGTTTGTCTCCATCCTATTTCTCCTTTGTTTCTTCTTTGGAATCTGTGTCTCTTTCTCTTCCTAAGAATACAGGTGAAGCCATGGTTGAGCAATCAACCATGGCTTCACATCAATTTCATACTAAAAGATTTAGGCCTTCTAAAATATTTCTTAGGCATTAAGGTTGCTCAATCTGCTTCTGGAATTGTCATTAATCAACATAAGTATGCCCTGGACATTCTTACTGAATCTGCTTTGCTTGATTTCCGTCCTTGTGATACTCCTACGGATCCCAATATCAAGTTTCTTCTGGATCAAGGGTTGCCATTGAAAGACGTAGAGAGATATTGTCACCTGGTAGACAAGCTCAATTATCTCACCATCACCAGACCTGACATCACTTTCGCGATTAGTATGGTAAGCTACTTTCTAAAAGCTCCTTGTGATAGCCATTGGGATACTGTAACATGTATTCTTTGATACATAAAAAATGCTCCAAGACAAGGATTATTGTATGAAGACAAAGGCAGTACTAAGATCACTTGTTACTCTGATACGGATTGGTAAGGATCACCATCAAATAGAAGATTCACTTATGGGTACTGTGTCTTATCAAAGGAAACCTTATCTGATGAAGAAGCAAGAAGCAAAATATAGTTGTCAGATCTAGTGCAAAAGTAGAATATTGTGCTATGGCAACATCCATTTGTGAGCTTATGTGGCTTAGGCAACTACTACTACTCCTAAAAGTAGGGGACATCCATGAAACAAAGTTTATTTGTGACAATCAAGCTGCACTTCACATTGCATTAAACACGATCTTCCATGAAAGAATTAAACACATTGAAATTGACTGTCAATTTGTAAAAAAAAAAGTGTCTGACATATTCACCAAGTCCCTTAGAGGCCCTCGGATTGAGTACATTTGTAACTAGCTTGGTACATATGACATATATGTTCCAACTTGAGGGAGAGTGTTAGAATGTAATTAGTTGTTACAGATTTGTAACCATTACATAATCTAGGAAATTAGGATGATTAATTCCTAATTATTAAGTGTTTTTATTATAATTGATTCGGTAAAATAGTATAAATACATACTGTGTGGTCACATTAGACACATAATACATTTAGAACATATACAATTCTATGTATTCTAACAATGACAACTGAATAATTCAGAAAAAGCACCGTCACAGTCTTGGTAATGTTATTTTGATATTCAAATACTCCAGATTAGACAAATGATGTAAAGTCAATCTTTTAACCATATCATGATGGGTAAACAATAAAGCAATTAATTTCAATGAATTTTACAGCCATAGATTGATATGACCAAAACAGCACCAAAATGGGATGTATCCATGAATTGATAATGTAATTTTGCATCAATACAATGTTTTCATCCTCATGTCTGCCTGTCTGAAATTATTATTTGGTAACAGTACCTGCATTGGATAGCCGGGCTACTTCAGCTTCTGCATGATTAAAAAACTCCTCTTTATTTCCTTGGAGATATTGGTTGAGTCTATTTTTCAATATCTCTGCAAGCTTTTCTTCTCTTTCCTTCTGAACAACCTATAGCAAGAACAAATCTGTCAAAACAACAATCACAAAAAAACTGCACCTAAAACATGATAAATATTTAATTCCTTCAAGATGACCATGTCAAACTTTTGGAAATGAAACAAAGATGGAATATCTATTTCTCACATAAAAATTTTGTTGTTCAAAGAGAAAATTAATTAAGTGCAAGAGATGTTGAAATTGGGTATCTGAAACACTCCCCTCAACCTAAAACACATACGTGGAATGTGCTCAACTTGTAACAAATATAATCAACCCATGGTCCTCTTAGAGACATGGTGAGTATGTTAGGGAACTAATCACTAGAGTTGACAAATCTAGTGATGTCTCCATACTCTAGTTTTTCACTTATGAAATGATAATCCACTTCAATATGACTGATCTTCTCACGAAAGATAGGATTAAAAACGTGCAATGTTGGCTGGTTGTCTCATACAAGGTGCGTTTGAGATTTGATTCTACAAATTTTAGTTCTTCAAGGAGTTGCTTTAACCATATGTGCTCACAAGTGACTAATTTCATTGCCCGTATTTTGTTCCTGCAAATGATCATGCAACAACATTTTGTTTCCTAGTTTTCCGCACTATTAAATTACCTACAATAAGAAAGTAGAACCATGAAATGGAGTGTCTATTGCTTGGTTAGTTAGTGTTAAGAAGTGAACTTTAAGCCTAACTCAACCCTACAAAACCGGCTTGTAAGGTGAGATTAACACCCACTTATATATATTATAAATTGGCCTTATCTCTAGGCAATGTGAGAATTCCAACACACCCCTCACACCGAGGTATAGACATTAATGGGTGGTCCAATAACGACCAAATAGCGGGTGGAGCAACATGCCCAACAAACAACAAATATCGTTAGGATATGCTTTAACCAGGCTCTGATACCATGTTAAGAAGTGGACTTTAAGCCTAACTCAACCCCACAAAATCGGCTCGTAAGATGAGGTTCGTATCCACTTATATATTATAGGCTTAATACCCTATTTTGTCCCCAGTTTCGCTTGAAAATGTCAAATTAGTCCATCCTTTAAAAAATGCGTCAATTACGTCCTCACTTAATAAAATTTGCATCAATGAAATCCCTTCCGTTAAATCCGTACAAACGGCGTTACTTAATAAGAGAGAAAAATAATTAACGCCGTTTGTACGGATTTAACGGAAGGGATTTCATTGATGCAAATTTTATTAAGTGAGGATGTAATTGACGCATTTTTTAAAGGATGGACTAATTTGACATTTTCGAACGAAACTAGGGACAAATAGGGTATTTAGCCTATATTATAAATTGGTCTTATCTCTAGTTGATGTGAGACTTCCAACAATTAGCCTACCTATTTAGCGTCATGATACCCAACCATTTGAGTATTTCACTTATCCTCATAAATGAGGCCTTTTCCAAGAGTCTTCTTAATATACTGTAGGGCCCACACAATCACATCCGAATGGTTTGATAAGGGGAGTGTGAAAATTGGCTAACAGCATTCACTACAAAAGCGGCCAGGACAAGGTAACTTAGTTTACCAACTAATCTTCTGGTCTCTAATGATCAGAATATGGCTCTCCTTGGTCACGAATAAGTTTGACACTCACATCCATCAATATGTTCACTGGCAATGTCGCCCACATATACAATGCAATAGATACAACCTTTGGGAGAATGACGATAAAACAGAGAATTATTCTTATCATCCTTGATATTTTAGCAGTCCACTCAAACCTGTTTGGCTGCTAAGTATGACATTGTTAGCCTTTCTGGATGGTGACACGCAAGCATTGTATAGAGTGCCTGCATTAGTTTGTTGCTAAAAAATATAGTACTGTGACATAGAGAAGGCTGCTATTTTGAATATTAAATACAAACTAAATAATACACTCTTATAAATTAGAATATACAACTTGGAGAGCGAAATTCTTAAGACATGTTTGATTTCTTTCTCTCTTTGTGGTTTAAAAATTCTTTTCTAAATTAAGTTACCCACTCAACAAGTGTTCCCAAAATTTACTAACTTCTGCAAAATCTTTCCAAAACAAGTGTTTCAAAAACCAGAAACCATAAACAGCTAGAAGATTTTCTCTCATTCTCTTGTTTGTTTTCTAGTCCTAGTACAAGAGTGTGGGTGGTGAGGAATAAGCTGCATGATTTTGAATAGATTTATTAACAATTTTAAAAACTAAGAACAGTTAATGAAAATAGAAATTAAACACATTCTTAATCGCTAAATTAGACATTTATAACATTCTTTTTTCTATCATTTAGATGTGCATTTAACAAATTTTCCTCACAAGTAGTCAATTTAACTAATCAAAACTTCTCTTATCGTAATCTACCAGCATTTAATCATTGTGTGCTTGATCTTCTTAATCACCTATAATTTTGAATCCACAACTGTTTTCTATCTCTACGTCAAATAAAACAATTTGAAGAATTATTAAAAATAACATCAATAATTTACACTGTTCACTGCAGATCTATAATATAAAGTACATATTCAAATACATATACTTAGATGAAATCTAATTATAACATAATATGCAGATTAAAAAAATATTTATTATCATTTTTATATTAAATAAAAATAAACATCTATCTTGTTCAATGCACAAATTAAAATAGTATTGTCAAGCTCACAAGTCAACTCCAAAGAGTTTATGCTTTAAGGGAGAAAATTTTAGTTGACTCATCAAACTCTTTTTTGGGCTCTCGCCATCCTGTATAAACTTTTGAATCAAGATGCAATTCAACCAGTCTAAAATCAAATGTAATCCCACCCTCAATTAACCATGGCGATAGTGTTCTATTATGTTGGTACACCATTTCTAAAGTCAGCTAATAAGGCTCATATCAATTACACAAATTGATGAAATCCACACCAATTTGTCTTCTGCGAATGAGTGGAAGCTCAGTTCTATCAAACCATCAATAACTAGCCATCCTTCTTTTGACATTATAGTAATTTCAAAACACACATCAATCGTGAACCCGACATCACAAGAAGAAGGAGAAACGATGCCCACAAAGTAAAGGGCTTCAGACAAACAATCAGAAATAAGCTATTTCGTCTCAATATGGAATACTTTCTAGAGAATCACTATTACATCCTTCTAATATACCATGTTGAAAAACCAAATGTAAGAATAATTTGCCACATTTTAATAACACCAAGGCTAGACCTTAGTATTGGAATCAGATGACAAATTGTCATTTTTAAAGGGGTGCAAATCTATGTGAGTGTGCAGTTACGAATTGTGATAAGGGAGTACTGCAAGAATAAAAAACAGAGCACACTATGAAGAATGTATAAAAAGTAGAAGAAAATAGGGAAAGAAAAAAGAAATGGACTAAAGAATAAAACAAATGAAAAATACAGGAAGAAAAGAAAACAGGTTAACGGGCCTTTGGAAAAAGTGGCAACAGTTCACGAAGCCTGCATTGTTATGGAAATTGGCAAATCATCGGTGCGGCAACATACTGGTTATTTAACAGCACTGGCAACAACCAAACTGCTATTCATAGTGCCTCTAATCCTAATTTTCACCAAAGAAGCATATGAAGGCTGATTGTCATTTTGGGCACGAGAATTCACAGGATCTTCTCGTTACTGGACATATGCAAAACAGAGAATAACATGTGCCCATCTTCACCAAATACTAAAAAAAAATTAGAACATCGTTACTAGCTAACATCTACGCTCTAATTTGAAATGTTAAAATAGTAACCAGATTATTGTGTTAATAGGTTCTTTCTTATACAAGTCCTAATATCTAGCAGTACAGAGTTAGTACTTCCTATTCTTATTTTTTCACAGTAGAGTTAATCCCCCTAGCAATGCTGTCGATACAAAAACTCAGACATAGAAATTGGGAGAGATTGCTTTGTGAAGTTTGCATATCAGTAGCAACTGGTTATCCTCGTAAGAATCATTGTCAAAACAAAAAAAATTAGGTAAGACTAGACTATTAGTGGGTGGATAACCAGTTAAAACATGTATGGTCACATTAAGAATCCTATGATAACTAGTGGCAGGTGATAGTATACATAACAATAGATAAGTGTCATAAGGGAATACAGTTTTTATAGATGATATGTATATTTTAAGAATTTTAGATATTCAAGAATGCAGTTTTTTATACAGATATTTCTTATATTTCTAAAAAGATACGTACATAAGGAAAAAAAGTAGTCACAAGAGAATGCAGTGAGAAAACCATATTATTATACCCTCATTTTCTCTTGCAACTTTTTAGTATCAAATTGTTCTCCTTCAGTAAAAAAGTCCATTGAAGCCATTGATGCCATGGCTAACTGGCCTATATACTCCTCAAAAAGCTCACTACCGAAAAGCATTGCAAAGATTGCCGCAGGATCAATAATTGCTTCCCTGAAAATAATGAATAAAAGACATAAACCAGCACAAGAGATTGATTTTATAAAAAAAAAATGCTCTAAAATTCATTAAGAGATTACAAATTTCCACATCCTATCATGCTTGATATTCAAATATTAAGTAAAATCTTAATTCAAAAAAGGAAACTAACGTTGAAATTCCTGATTTTCCGTGAGCATCATAAGCTTGCCTTTGAGATGGGTCACTCAGAACTTGGTAAGCTTCACCTAAAACCTAAAACCAGAGTATCAAACATATAGGGATAACTACTTAACAATATTAAAATTGTAGCTCTACATGATATATAGTTAAAAACAGAGGAATTAAGAATAATGATATGAATGCAGCATGGTATTACTTATTTTGTTGAAGGCAGGTTTGACACATGCAATAGAAAAATTGACAATAAAAGACAGCAGAATAATATAAAACTCCATAAAAATTATAAGCATTTGGTGGTGGATATGATATTCAACAAATCAAATTCCAATAGGGGAATTCCAAGATATGACTTGTAGGTTGACTGGTAATAGAATGACAGAATGCAAGTTATGTGATGTTTAACATGAACACTATCTAGAGAAATGTGGTTGCTGATTTAATATTCAACAATTATATTTAGATCATTAAATAATTTTAGAGAGGAAAGTTCTGTTTATCAATTAACTAGACAATCCAGGTAGGATGACATTCAGTGCCCTTAAAATTTAAATAGTCCTAATCTGAAATACGATATTCTTGCCTGAAAATTTTGTGCAGCAAGAGGGTCATTTGGATTTTTATCTGGATGCACCTGCCTTGCCTGCACATCAGGTATTGAAGAAAAGGTATAAATAACATAATCACACCACTTGGTTTTGTTTTAAATTTTGGTAATAGAAGACAACCATTAAAACAGTATGAAGTTATATTCAGATTTCCAAAGTTAGATTGCTATTGGATGTACAAGCATTTCAGCTTCATCGTATATAAGTTTAGCTAGCATTATATAGAGCAAGCCACCATCGTGAGTTCAAATCTCATTTTGAATTCAACAAAATGGACAGATCCAGTCATAGGACTACGCATCTACTAGTTTTTGTCTATTTAAACTGCAAAATGGGATTACACTGATCTATTGAGGTTTAAGATAGCTTACAAAGCAAAATTGTTATGTAGGTCAGTGTAATACAGTATAATTGGGTCAAATAATCAATATTTTAGTTGCAGTAATGGATACGGGAGAGAAGAAATACCCAAATAAGAATAAAGATCGAAAAATTATACTGTTACCTTCATGTAATAGGCTTTCTTAATCTCGGCTTCGGATGCCGTGGGGATGACTCCCAGCACGTCATAGTATTCAGTCTCCTTCACCATCTCAAAGCCCAGTTGATTGATCTTCCAACTAGAAAAACCCTGGAATTTTTAGATTTTCGCTAAACTGGGAGTCGGGAAGAGGACAAATGAGCTATGAAATATAGTACTCCCAGTTGATGACTTATTCCAAGACAAGACCAAATGGCCTTGTCCTAAATTAATTTTAACTATTTCTCAAAATTAAAACAAAATTAATGAAAGTATTAAAGAAACTGATATTCATTATTATTTTGAATTTATGTTATCTTTATCCACTCAATCCTTTTATATCCATGTGTTACAAATTTACTATTTAACAAACTAAAACCGAACTATTTTAGTTTGAAACAAAATTTGTTATATAATTTAAAATTAGATTTATAAATTAATTTATTAAAATTATATATTCTTGTGATACTTTTAAATTTATTATTTAAATTAATCACATCGGTTGCCCATGCAGTGCAGCAGAGCTAATCAGAAAATAAATTACCCACCATTTACTATTAAATTAAGACATAAATAATTTCATCATGTAATATCTATGGGTGCAGCAAGGAAACATGGCTCCGAGAAGCAATGACATTTGTATACGGGTATTTACAGTATTTAGGGAGGCTGCTTCTTTCTCGACCTTCAACCCTTCTCTTTATATTTTCAAGTGCACCGTTGAATCCTTTAATAAATATAAAAAAGTTAAAAAATAGATGAACATTAATTATTATTTACCAAATGTCACTTAATTCTACACATATATTTACTATCATCCTGTATCTAAAGTCCATTCATATTCATATGTATTTTGTTCTTTTGTTTTTGTATGGTTCCTCTCGGTTTTCTCCGTAATCACTTTTGTTGTTTTCTTTTTCATTTGATAGCATTTAAGTGAGTTTATTTCGTTATTTATATTGAATTTTGAACTATTAGAAAACAAACAAGTGGTTATATTATAAGATGGAAGATTATCCTTTCTGTTTGATGAATTAACAAGTAAATTCCAGCTGTGTCATATTTCTCTTCTTTTATCAATGAAATGTATAAGGGAGATTATACAAATAATTTTACAACTTATGAGATATTTCCTACACGTTATGGACTTAACTAATGGGTTCGAGGGATTATTTTTCATCTTGGATTTGTTGTCATAATTATAAGATCTGGTAAAACTATTGGTGAACCTAGGAGAAATACCTTTGTCTTGTTAGGATGTGAAAGGGGTGAAAAGTACAGGGAATACAAACCTGATGTTCAACCAAGTATGCGAGTATTCTTTTAAGTTAAAGGGTAAGTCAAATTCTAATGGAGAGGGTGTGTATTGAAGGTTATATGCAAATATCATAATCATGATTTGGCACAGAGTTTAGTTGGCCATCCTTTTGCCAAGAGGTTGAATCCCATTAAATAATAATTACTTATTGATATGTATAAGAGTCAGGTAAAGCCTGCAAATATTCTATTGACTCTGAAAGAAAATATTGATTATAATGTCACAACAATCAAGCAAATATATAATGCAAGGTATACTTACAAACGATCATTGAGAGAGTCAATAACTTGATTATAGTAGCTGAAAAGGTGTAAGAATGATGTAAAAATTATGTAAGGCGTAAGGAAAGTGTAAGAAGGGTGTAAGAAGAATATTAGAAGGTGTAGAAAGGATGTAGGAAAGGAGTAAAAATGATGTTAGAAGGTTAAATTGGGTTGGGATTGGGGTTGGGTTGGGTTGGGTTGGATTAGGTTGGTTTGGGTGGGGTGTGGTTAGGTTGGGTTGGGTTGGGTTAGGTTGGATTGGGTTGGGGTTGGGGTTGGGTTGGTATGGGTTGGGCTGGGTTTGGTTAAGTTGGGTTGGGTTGGATTAGGTGGGGTGAGGTTGGGTTGGTTGGGGTTTGGTTGGGTTGGGGTTAAGGTTGGGTGGGGTTCTGTTGAGTTGGGTTGGGTTGGGTGGTGGGGTGGGGTTAAGGTGGGTTTGTTTGGGTCAGGTTGGGTTTGGTTGGGTTTTGTTAGCTTGGGTTGGGTGGGCTGAAGTTGGATTGGGGTGGGTTTGTTTGGGTCGGGTTGAGTTGGGTTAGGTGGGGTGGGGTGGGCGAGGGGTTAAGGTTGGGGTTGAGATTGGGTGGGATTAGGTTAGGTTGGGTGGGTTGGGTGAGGTTGGGTTGAGTGAGCTGGGGTAGGGTTGGTGTTGTGGTTGGGGTTGGGGTTAGGGTTTATGTTGGGGTGAGGTTAGGTTGGGTTGGGTTAGATTAGGTTGGGTTGGGTTGGGTAGGTAAAGTTTGGTTTGATTAGGTTGGTTGGGGTAGGGGTTAGGTTAGGGTTAAGGTTGGGGTTGTGTTGGGCTGGATTGGGTTGGGTTGGATGGGGTGAGGTGGGTTTGAGGTTGGTGGGATGGGGTAGGGGTGGGTTTGTTTTGGGTCGAGCAGTGTCGGGTTGGGTTGGATTGGGTTTTGTTGGGTTGGGTTGGGTTGAGTTGGATGGGGTTGGGTGGGGTTGATAAGGGTTTGTTTGGGTCGGGTCGGGTTGGGATGGGTTGGTTGGGTTGGGTGGGGTGAGGTGGGGTTGGGGTGGATTCGTTTGGGTCGTGAAGGGTTGGGTCAGTTCAGGTTGGGATGAGTTGGATTGGGTTGTGTTGGGTGGTGTTTGAGTATGTTTGTTTTGGGTCAGGTCGGGTTGAGTTGGGTTGGGTTGAGTGTGGTTGGGTAGGGTTAGGTTTTAGGGTTTAGGTCTCTTTAAGGATATTTAGGTCTCTTTAGGACCCTTTAGCCCTTTAGAGCTCTTTAGGTTTGTGTTAGTGTTTAGCGTTTAGGGTTTAAGGTTAAGGGTTTACGGTTAAGGGTTAATGGTTTAGGGTTAAGGGTTTAAGGTTTAGGATTTAGGGTTTATGGTTTAGGGTTTAGGTTTTAGGGTTTAGAGTTTTAGGGTTTAGGGTTTTAGGTTTAGGGTCCAGGGTTTAAGGTCTAGAATTTTGGGTCTATGGTTTTGGGTCTATGGTTTTGGGTCTAGGGTCTAAGGTCGAGGGTTTAGGGTCGAGGGTTTAGGATCTAGGGTTTAGGGTCTAGGGTTTAGGATTTAGGGTTTTAGGTTTTAGGGTTTTATTGTTTTAGGGTTTGGGGTTTGAGGTTTAGGGTT